>NW_027096840.1:0-60000 GCF_019320115.1 Miscanthus floridulus | reverse complement strand
TCGATCTACGAAGTGGTGACCCTTCGGCATCAAAGGAGCAATCCCAATGCTTCACTTTACCACTAGGAAGTGAGGTCGTAAGTTATCGGCTTCACAAAGTTCATTTTAGCACTTGTAGTTCTTTCCTCATAAGTGTCGAAACATCTGACAGTTGCTCACAAGTGACTTTGAGTTTTGTGTGGAAATTTTTAAATACTCCTATTCACCCCCCCCCCTCTCTCTAGGCATTGTTTAGATCCTTTTGGAAAGGAGAAAGGAGAAATCACAAGATATAAGGCACGATTGGTTGCCCAAGCATTCTCTCAAAGACTGGGAATTGATTATGAAGAAACATACTCTCCTGTGATGGATGCAACAACTTTTAGATACCTTATAAGTCTGGCAATGAAAGAGAATCTTGACTTGCGTCTAATGGATGTTGTTACGGCATATTTATATTGGTCACTTGATAGTGACATATATATGAAACTACTAGAAGGATTTAAAATACCAGGAGCAGGTTCTCGAGAACAATACTCAATTAAATTGAACAAATTTCTATATGGGTTGAAACAATCTGGGAGAATGTGGTACAATCATCTTAGTGAGTATTTGATAAAAGAAGGGTATAAGAATGACTCTATTTGTTCATATATATTCATAAAAAGATCTGGATCTGAATTTGTGTTCATAGTTGTATATGTTGATGATTTAAACTTAATTGGTACTCCTCAAGGAATCACTGAAGCAAAAGATTGTTTGAAGAAAGAATTTGAAATGAAGGATCTGGGGAAAACAAAGTTTTGCCTGGGTTTGCAAATAGAACATCTTAAAGATGGAGTTCTTTTGCATCAAGCGACTTACACAGAGAAAATACTAAAGCAATTTTACATGGATAAAGCGCATCCATTGAGTACCCCAATGGTTGCTAGATCCCTTGATGTGACCAAAGATCCTTTTCGACCTCCGGAATGTGATAGTGAAATTCTTAGTCCGGAGGTGTCGTATCTAAGTGCTATAGGAGCACTAATGTATCTATCTACTCATACACGATCTGAAATTGCATTTGCTATTAATTTATTAGCAAGACATAGCTCCTGTCCTACTAGAAGACATTGGAATGGGATAAAATATATACGTCATTATTTGCAAGGTACGAAGGACATGGGTCTATATTTTTCTAACAAATGCATGGAGGGATTAGTTGGTTTTGCAGATGCAGGATATCTATATGATCCACACAATGGTCGTTCACAAACGGGATATGTATTTATGTGTGGTCATGCATCTATTTCATGACGTTCAATGAAGCAAACTATAGCAGCAACTTCATCTAACCATGCAGAAATTTTGGCTATCTATGAAGCTAGCAGAGAATGTGTCTGGTTGAGAAATATAACACATCATATTCGCAAGGTATGCAATTTACTATCCGAAAAGGAAGCGCCAACGGTTATACATGAAGACAATGCGGCTTGCATAACTCAATTGAAAGATGGGTACATAAAAGGAGACAGAGTGAAACACATCTCGCCAAAGTTTTTCTTTACTCATGATCTTCAAAAGGATAGTATTATAACAGTCCAACAAATTCGTTCAAGTGAGAATCTGGCAGACTTGTTCACAAAGGCACTCTCTACTTCAGTATTCAAGAAATTGGCACATGGTATTGGATTGCGACGGTTGAAAGACATAAGTGATGTTGTCATCAGGGGAGTGAATATGTGTGTACTCTTTTTTCCTTGGCCATGGTTTTTTTCCCACTGGGTTTTTCCTTGTCGAGGTTTTTAAGGAGGCATGCAATTTACCTGTTAATGGACATCCAATGGGAAGTGTTATAAAATATTAATGTGGATGTCCATAACCCCTATACCATCAAAGCTATAACCTTCTACTTCAATGGTGTAACTCTCCTAGCATCAATTCTTGTAACCTCATCTCACATGTATGGCTATATATAGGAGAGCTTATGTATTGGGAAGGTAATAAGAGAAAAGAGAACAGCTTATTTCCTTTCTCTCTAAATTTGTTCTCCACATTCTTAATTACATATCTTTGATAGTCAAACTAGCTATTATATAACACTTTATACTCTCTTTTTCAACTAATTTTTTCCCACTTCGGTAGTTTGGCGCCACTGGTCGCCGCACTGGACAGGCAAAAGTCTTGTTCTAGTCAAAATGAACGGCACCAATAGTTGACGTAGTACTTGTATAAAGGAACCGTAGTACTAAGCCAGAAGGCTAGCTTCTGAAATGTCGTGACTATCAAGGCGGACAAATTACCTGGGGAGGACAGACCTTATATAAATGAGTACCATATATATGCAGCATGCTAAGGTTTCTTTTGATCTCGTATAAGCAACTCAAATCCCGGTTATTAGCTCGATCGGTGCTAGTAATTATAGTTTATGTTAGCTTTGTCAATTCCTCTCTCCACTACTCCAACCCGACATCCTATGAAGGCTAGCACTCACCGGTCACCACTTGTGTACTGTTATCCTGCACAAAAGGTGTCTAATAGTCTACTTCCTCCGTCCCGTAACCTGAAAAGAATACATTTCTAGGTGCATCCAAGGTTAAAAGTGTCTAAAGTTTGACCAAATACATAAATAAAATATTAATGTTTATGACATCAAATATATACTATAAAAATATGTTTCATGATGAATCTAATAGTACCAATTTTGTACGATAAATATTAGTATTTGTTTATACAAATTTCGTCAAACTTGACATACTAAAACATAGTAATATTTCAGAATTATATTTTTCTTGGGATTGAGGGAGCAGCACATACAAGCATTTAAAAAGTTGTATACTCAAATAAGTGATTCTAGGGGACATTAAATAGTTTTGCATTAACTAATTTCCATTTATCAACCAATCACTACTAATTATATTGATGATAGCGTCAGATTAGGAAATAAAGTGAGAACACATATGTCTTTTGTATTCTCACTTAATCTATCTTAAACATATTTTTGGGCTCTAGCTGTGGCTATTTTCTATTCTAGTAGAATGTTGACTGTGTTCAGCCACACCCACAGCTAGAGCTAGAAGTGGCTGCTGCGAGCACACCCAAAAAAAAATTAGAATACACTGTATATACTATAACAGAAGGACTAGATGGCATGACAAGCCCTTCCCTGTTACGTGTTTAGTTCGCGAAACAAAAATTTTTAGGTGTCACGTCGATATGTCGGAAGGATATTGGGAGGGGTTTTTGGATATTAATAAAAAAACAAATTACAGAACCCATCAGAAAACTGCGAGACGAATCTAATGATACTAATTAATCGGTCATTAGCGCATGTGGTTTACTGTAGCACTTAAGGCTTTTCATGGACTAATTAGACTTAAAAGATTCGTCTCGCAATTTTGTCGAGAACTGTGCAATTAGTTTTTTTTGTCTATATTTAGTACTCCATGCATGTGCCGCAAGATTCGATGTATTATTTTGGGGTGAAAATTTTTAGAAACTAAACATCCGTGTGGCTTCCAAACCTACTACATGGCCTCATGCATGAGACGTACGACAATCCAGCCTGGAGTTGGACCTGCCCTGCACACTACATGGCTCATCGAAACTTCAATCCGTGGGTGTATTCCTCCGTCCCAGAATAAGAGACGTTCTGGGATGGGGAGGAAAAAGACCAACATGCCCCTATTTTAATAATTACTGCTCTCTTGTGCTCCTCTTCTCGACTTCTCCCTCTAGATCCAAAACTTGCCCACTGACCTCGCGCCTCCTTCTTCTCCGACGTCGGGCCGCTCCGTCTCTGCCACCACCACGAGGTCATAACGCCACCTCCGCCTCGACACTGGGTCGCCCCTCTAGCAGCGCCTGCGCCACGTTCGCCATCGCCGGGAAGAGGCGGCGCGACCGCAGCTGCGTCAGGAAGAGGTGCATCACGGGGGCCATGCCCGGCCTTGCCAGGGGCTGCACCGCCCTCCCCATGGGCATGGGGCCTCAGTCATCCTCACCGGGGGCTGCGTCAACCTCACTCGGGACCGCGCCCCACTTCAATGTTGCCGGAGAAGAAGAGGCAGGGCCGCGGGCGAAGAAAATGAGGCAGGGCCACTGGCGGTGAAGAAGAGGCGGGGCCGCGGGTGGAAAAGAAGAGGAAAGTGGAGGCCGTGGTCGAGCACCACTCGCTCACTCGCCGGATCTTGGCCGGAACCAGTGACTCCAAACTACTCGCTCCTTATTACCACCACCTTAATTACCTAGTACTGCACACAGAAGGGAATAAATAAGTTAGTTACTGCCGAATGTTAAGTTACGGTCATTACGGTAAATAAAGATGGAACAATGTGAGGCAGCAAAAGCTAGCTCTCGTGGCCGTCGCTATTAAACTGCTCGTCTCGTTAATCTGTGTGTGCTTGTGTCCAGTATGTACTTCAGTTGCTATTCTAAACTGCTGACACGCTTTTCGTCCATGAACCATGCATGGTAACGTGAAAAGGGCGGGGCCACACCCACTGACCCCACACCACACCACACACCACAGGGTACCGTACCTGCGCGACAAGACAAGCGCTGGCGGGCGGCCGGCGAGCGATGCTGCTGCTGGTGCGCGGATGATCTGCCGATCGACGCACCGGACCCAGAGCTGGATGCGGCCGGGATGCCGGAACGCGGCACAACGATCAGATCAGGCACGCGACGCGCGGCCATATGGCCACGCACGCACATACGTGCGTCCTCTCCATCTCCAGACTCCAGGCCGGGGCGCGCCCGCCCGCCCGGCCACGACGACGATCGATTGGACCGCTCGCTAATCATGGCCATGGAGGCGCGGAACGGAAGGGAAGAGAGCAGCAGAGCCCAGAGGGGTCTGACGACCCGGAGAGGAGAGTGCGTAGGAGGCTTGGACTTGGGACGCAGGGCCAGCAACTGAAACTGCAAGCACGGGCGAAATAAGAGGCTGTTTGGTTCCTACGGGAACTTTTAAAATTTCTATCACATCGAATATTTTACACATGTATAAAGTATTAAATATAAACTAATTACGAAATTAATTGTATAACTTGTGACTAATTTGAGAAATGAATCTTTTAAGCCTAATTAGTCTATGATTTGACAACGTGGTGCTACCGTAAACATACGCTAATGACAGATTAATTAGGCTTAAAAAATTCGTCTCCCACCTATGTAATTAGTTTTGTAATTAATCTATATTTAATGCTCCTTATTAGTATCTAAATATTCGATAGGACATAAATTTTAGAACGACTAAATAACCGAACACCCCCTGGAAACTAAAAGTCGCGCGTGGCGCCATCCATTGAGACGGCGAACGCGAACGTCCCCCATCCGACCTTGGGCCCGGTTTAGATTCAAAAAATTTGGTAAAATGGACACTGTAGCGTTTTCGTTGTTATTTGGCAATTAGTGTCCAATCATAGTTTAATTAGGCTTAAAAGATTCGTCTCGTGGATTTCGTCTAAACTGTGTAATTAGTTTTATTTTTTATTTATATTTAATGCTTCATACACGTGTTCAAAGATTCGATGTGATGGGGAATGTGAAAAATTTTGCAAAATTCTTGGGGAACTAAACTGGGCCTTGCTGCCCTGCACTGTCCTGCCCAGGACACTAGTTGCAGATCGCGTGTGGCAAAATTAACTCATCAGTCATAACACCAGTACTAGTGACCTTGATGAATCCGTGCCACCTGCTGGCTGTGTCGTACGTACGTACGTACTAGCTCCATCACGTGTACGTCATATCCAACAGGAACACGGTGTGCATGCATGTAGATCCAACACAGAGAACCCGGGCAGTAGTTGTTGCTCGGCATTGTGTCGCTGGGCTTCAAATAGGCATGTACTCGTGCCTGTGTGTTCGTGTTCCACTCCAAATAATCCAATCCCCCGTGTGTGAGAGTTCTTGTTGACTTCATCGCGTCTAGGAAGAAGCGCTTGCGCCGGCCTGTTCGTCTCTGGCACCTAAGCGCCTGCGCCGACCTGATCGTAGGTCAGTTCCAACAGGCCCGGCACGCGAGCTCTTGCCTGCTTCGATGCGCCCATAGAGATAGGAGCTGGGTTAAGGCTGCGAGCCTTCTCTTGGATTGGAGACGGAAGCGCAGAACAGAACTCGATCTAGGCTGTGCAGGGGCGTTGTTAGGGTCATGGTAGGAGGCAGGGGTAAATTTATGTATGGACAATGGCAACGAAGAAAATAAATGATGTAATTAGATGGCAATGAGAGGAATAATAGATGTATGATGGCAGCGAGGGGATCAAAAAATTAGAAACAGATGTCAATGAAGAAAACTCATAGTTTTCGATGGCAGTTAAGGGGCCGGTATATATTTTGATGGCAACGAAGGAATTCTCTCTTGCTCCTGCTGCGCGGCTCTACAGTATTTTTCTGTAGTACTATATACCGCTGTGCTGTCAGAAGCTTATTAGCCGATTTTAATAGTAACAGTAAGTTGTACTAGTTGTACTTCGTACTATATATCGCTGTGCTGTCAGAAGCAAGCACGTACTCCTGCCACGCCGTCACGTGATGTACGTACGCCCGGACGCTGCGTTGCGGAGCGTCGGTACTGGCCATGCACTGGGCTACGGCTACTGCCGGCGGGCCATCCGGCACGACAGGTAATTCGTCTTTACTGCTACTACTCTAGTACTACTCCATAGCCTCTGACAGTCGCAGCGCACGTCTATCCCTATCCGTATCCTGATCCGGACTTTCTCCGGGTGTTTGGTTAGAACTACTAAGGCCCAGTTTAGATCCTACTCAAAGTCCAAAATTTTTCAAAATTTTTCGTCATATCAAATCTTGCGGCACATGCATGGAGCATTAAATGTAGGTAAAAAGAATAACTAATTGCATAGTTTGCCCGTAATTGGCGAGATAAATCTTTTAAGCCTAAATAGTTCATAATTGGACAATTTTTGCCAAATACAAACGATAGACAAAAACCAAAAATTTTCGCATCTAAACGGGGCCTAAAGTTACTAAACGGTTTAGTTATTTTTAGTAACTCTAGAGTTACTGGATATGATTAAAGTCTTTTTAGTAGCTTTTAGTCATAGCGTTTGGTTAAAAAGTTACTAAAGTGACTAAAAACTACTCCGTACTAAATTTAGTAGCTCCTAGACAAACCAAACAGGCCCCTACACTGTTCAGCTGGCTAGAATGAGCTCGTTGGTTGGCTACAGTTTCCACCCGAAACATAGTTTTTCTCTCGCAATATTTCAGAAACGCTAAAAAATTAAGTCCATCCGAACACTGCATGCCGCACCTTGTACCTCTTCCTTGTGCTTCTGCTGCAGATAATCCAGCGCGCGCGTTGTCTATGACGATAATGACGGCGCGGGAGAGCCAAAAACATTGGCACCAGGTGGACGCCCCCCAAGAGAGAGAGGACGACTATCCACGATTCCACGGCAGCCAGCAAAAAGGACAGGCAAAGAAACGCCTTCCGGGCAGAGGCAGCAGGCAACGGCTGGTGGACGCGGGAACCGAGGCTGGAAGAGGCCAAGAGAGAGACTGCTGCGAGATGCCTTGCCACGAGTACTCCTAGGTATAGCCTAGCTAGGCTTTCGCTGGGTGTGGGTGGCGTCTCGCGGCGGTCTCGGCCGGCAATCATCACTTCGGTAGTTTGGCGCCACTGGTCACCGCGCTGGACTGGCAGAAGTCTAGCTCTAGAGTGTATATATATATATATACACACGTTTAGATTTATTTGGCTTATAAGCTATGACTAAAAATATTATTGGTTAATTTAGTGTGAGAGAAAAATATTATTCGTTCGTAGATAAACGATAGCTTATAGGAGTATAGGCTAGCTTGTGAAATGTCGTGACTCTCAAGGCGGACAAATTATCCGGGGAGGACACACCAGACCGCGTATAAATACCAGTACTATGCTACTATGCTAAGGTTTCTTTTGACATCGTATGAGCAAGGGCCTGTTTAGTTCCCTCCAAAACATCAAATTTTTCAAGATTCTTCCTCACATCGAATTTTTGGACGCATGCATGAAGCATTAAATATAAATAAAAAATAAAACTAATTACACAGTTTAGACGAAATTCACGAGACGAATCTTTTAAGCCTAATTAGATTATGATTGGACACTAATTACTAAATAACAACAAAAATACTACAGTGTCGTTTTGCCAAAATTTTCGGCAACTAAACTGGGCCCAACTCAAATCCCGGTGATCTCGATCGGTGCTAGTAATTATAATTAGGAGTTATAATTACGTTAGCTTTGTCAATCCCTCTCTCCACTACGCCAAACGGGAAGGCCGGCACTCACCGGTCACCACTACTTGTGTACTGTTAAATCCTGCACAAAAAGTGTCCGGTAGGCTACTACTTCGGTCCTGCACATTCTCGGTTAAACTTTCCAAATCTATAAGTAAAAATATTAATGTTTATGATGAATCTAATGGTACTAATAAATATTAGTATTCCAGAATTGTATTCTTCTTGGGATGGAGGGAGGAGCACATACAACACATTTAAAAATAATGTACTCAAATAAGTGATTCTAGGGGACAGTAAATACTTTTGCATTAACTACTTTTCATTTATGAATCAATCATCACTAACCATGCTGATGATAGCAACAGATTAGGAAATAAAGTGAGAACAAGTGGCTGCAACGAGGGCACCCAAAACATTTTTTAGAATACACTATATTATATAGCAGAAGTACATGCGTGACAATACCTTTCCTGCTACTTTTCTCTCATCCGTGTGGCTTCGAAACCTACATGGCCTCACGCATGAGACGTGCAACAATCCAGTCTGGAGTTGGACCTGTCCTACACCACACGGCTCATCGAAACTTGAATACAAGGCTGTACACTAAGGCCTGGTTCGGTTAGCCTCGAAGAAGCCTAGGAACCATTCCGGTTTGAGCAAGCTTATACAAATTAGCTAACCACTCCGTCTGAGAATCTTTTACATATGAATCCTGCCTCCAAAAGCTGGCCAGCCAGCGTGTCACGTCGCGTGTTTTTCGAGGCCGTTCGATCGGGCGCGCGGACAGCCCATATCAGGCGAGTCGCGGTCATTTTTCAAAAAACTCCTTATATTTTTCAAAAATCAACCCGCGCTCCAGAGGCCCTCTCAGTATATTTTGCAAAAAACACCTCAGATTATTTCGAAATCAACCCACAGTCTACATCGCCCTCGACTCCTACACCTCGTCCCTCCTCCTCTCGGCGCGGGCGGGGGCGCGGCGTTCCCGGCGCAGGTAGGGTCCACTCCGGCTGCCGACGCGCCCACAGCGGTCCTGGCGTACGTGCTATCCTCCATGCCAGCGGAGGCAGCGCGCGCGTCGCCCACGGACGGCGCCACGCCGCTTCACCTCGCAGCGGCCGGCGGAGCCTCGGGCCCAGTCGCGGCCGCGCACCTCCTCCTCGCCGCGGGGGCGTCCGCGGACGCGCTCTCCTTCTCGAGGCTCTGTGGCATCCTCATCCCCGCCTGGCCCTTCTCCCCGGGCAGCAGGCTCAACACCGCGCTCGCCGGCTGGGAGCTGGACTTCGACCTCGACCTGCTCGCGCTCGACTAGTACCAGCTGAAGCTCTTGGACAAGGTGTCGTCGCCAAGGGCTAGCTGGGGGTCCACCGGCGGAATCGGCTCGCCGCGAAGCCCGCCAGGCACGCAGTCGTGCAAGCACCGGCCGGGAGCGAGCTCTGCCTAGTTTCCTAGCTTGATGACGTCACCTGATGCCTACATAATACCCCCGTTTTCCTTTACGAAAATAAATCCAGTAATACATTAGAAATACATATATAACAGCAAGAAACCTCGACCGACCATCACCAGATCTATGGTTCACTAGTGAACATGGACCACGATGGACTACTCTCTCCTCCCAAACGGTGTACTGTTTACTGAGTCATGCTAATCTTTCTTGCTGACATTTCCAGTCTACGCATAACCACGTCCAAGCCTTCCTAGAATTAAAACCCCCACAAAAAATTGGAGTTTTCTATATTTAGGCTTATAACCAAGTTTTTTAATACAACATTTTCCAAAGTAGTTTAATAATTATTAAAACAATAACATCTATATATTTTTTAGTTTAATAATTATTAAAACAATAACATCCATTTTAATAAAACTTAAACTTTAAAAACCAATATAATTTTTATCGATAGCTCTGATTTAGGTGGTTCTTGCGCTTACGGAATCACAGAAACAAACTCTACGCGTTAGTAATGTTTTTATTACGGATAAATAAAATTATACCTTCATGATGATAAAGTCTCGAAAATATATAAAAATCATAAAATAAAAAATGGTTAGTTTCTCATCAGTACACCTAATTGAAAGGAAAGGCACGGCAAAGCCGCGCCCGCGATTCTAGTCTGTCTAGAGAATTGTTACCAGGCAACCGAACCAGGTAATCCAGCAGCAACTCACCAAGATCGAGGCTGATCCAAACACTCCAACTACCCAACATGCTTGTACTACTACGCACGGTCGCACGGATCGGAGAAGTAACTCCAAACTGCTCGCTGTCATTACCACCTTAATAATTACCTAGTACTACACCCAAAAGGGAATAAATAAGTTAGTTACTGCCCAATGTTAAGGTACGGTTATTACGGTAAATAAAGATGGAACAATAAGGTCAATCTCGCGGGAGTTTCATCTCACTGTTTTCAAGACTTCCATGTGTTGAAAACAACGTAGACGAGTTTTGTCTACATGAAACTCATTTCATCACATGAAACCATTTATACTATGCCACATCAGGTTATGTAATGCCTATGAATCTCTCATGAAATTTTCATTAAGACTAGACTAAGGCAGCAAAGCTAGCTAGCTGTTGTCGCCGTCGTTATTAATTAAACTGCATGTCTGGTTAATCTGTGTGCTTGTGTTCAGTACTTCAATTGCCATTGTAAACTGCTGACATCCTTTCGTCCATGAACCATACATGAAAAAGGGCGGGGCCACACCAACTGACACATACCACACCACACCCCCACGGGAAAAAAAAAATAGGTAGGGACCACCCGCACCCGTCATGGTGCGGACTTCCAATGAAATCGCGGCACGTGGACTCGGTGCGGGACACAACACACGTCATGCGAGGATAGGACGTCCGCACGGGCAGCAGTGCGGACCATCGGCATGTAATTTTTTTCCCCACCACCACACGTCATGCGAGGATAGTACTGACGCTGCTCCTGCTCCTGCTGCTGCGCGGATCTGCCGACGCACTGGACCCAGAGCTGGACGCGGCACATCGATCATCAGGCACGCGACGTGCGGCCATGGCCACGCACGCACGCACGCGCGTCCTCTCCATCTCCAGACTCCATGCTAGTGTTTAGTTTCCAAAATTTTGTAAAATTTTTTAAGATTCTCCGTCACATCGAATCTTTAATGTATGCATGAAGCATTAAATATAAATAAAAAATAAAACTAATTACATAGTTTAGACGAAATTCACGAGACGAATCTTTTAAGCCTGATTAGACTATGATTGGACACTAATTGTCAAATAACAACGAAAGTGCTACAATACCCTTTCGTCAAAAAATTCGCCAACTAAACAAGACTGTCGGGGCGTCCGGTCGTGGCGCGCCCGCCCGCCCGCCCGGCCGGCCACGACGACGATCAGGAGGCACTGCCGCTAGCTGAGGCGGAGAGGAGGCGCCCGCCCGGCCGGCCGGCCACGACGACGATCAGGAGGCGCTGCCGCTAGCTGAGGCGGAGAGGAGATGCAGTGTTGTGTTGGATTGGAGACGGCGAACCTCCCCTATCCGATCTTGCTGCCCTGCACTGCGCAGGACACTAGTTGCAGATCTCGTGTGGAATTGAGCCCGTGTTTAGTTGCAAAAAAAAGTTTCAAAAAAGTGCTACAGTATCCATCACATCGAATTTTACGACACATGCATGGAGTATTAAATGTAGATGAAAAAAAAAACTAATTACACAGTTTGATGGGAAATTGCGAGACGAACGTTTTAAGCCTAATTAGTCCATGATTGAACAATAATTACCAAATAAAAATAAAAGTACTGCAGTAGCCAAATTCCAACTTTCCCTCGACTAAACAAGGGCTGAAGCAGCTGGCACAGCAGCAGGGGGGCCCGGTTAATCTGTAGCCGGTCCGGGTCTGCACGGCAAAGCAGTAGCAGTACTACTCCTAACCTTGATGAATCCGTGCCACCGGCTGGCTGTACATGTGGTAGGAGTACGTACCGGTGCAACGAGCTCCATCCAGTACGTGTACGTGGAACACGGTGTGCAATGCAGGTAGATCCAGCACAGAGTGCTACTGCTGGCATCGCATCTTATGTGAGCATGGCCTTGTTTAGATTACCCTAAAGTTTCAAAATTTTTGACTCTCTCTGTCATATCAATTTTTAGATGCATATATGGAGCATTAAATATAGGTAAAAAAAAATAACTAATTGCATAGTTTAGTTGTAAATCACGAGACGAATCTTTTGAGCCTAGTTAGTCCATGATCGAACAAAGTTTGTTAAATACAAATGAAACGTGCTACCATGTCCAGATTGCAAAAATTTGCAATCTAAACTAGGCCTATTAATTGTTCCGAATTACTCCTACTGCGCGCGTGCCTCCTAACCTCCGATCCTTAGCTAGCAGTAGCAGTTGTCAGAAGCAAGCACGTATTCACGTGATGTACGCCCGGACGCTGCGTTGCGGAGCGTCGGTACTGGCCATGCACTGGGCTACGGCTACTGCCGGCCGGTGTGTTCCATTCTTTTAGTAGCCTATATATTCCGTACTGCGGTGCACAATGAAGTTACTAAAGAACGCATGTCTATTTACCATTTGTCACCTTATATATATAATACTCCATCTGTCAAAAAAAAAACATATATTCAAGTTCAAAACTAGAATTGTATTTTTTTTTCTGGACCGAAGAGTATAATCAAGGTCCAAAGCTTTTGGGTTTATGGTAGCGAAAGCTATTGCTGGGCTGCTACCAAAAATTGCTCCTACGCATCGTCAGCAGCATGTTCGGTTGACTGGTTCGTATCGTTGCTAGTTCACGAAGAAGTATTGCTAATTGATTTATGTGAGAAAAAAATATTATTCTAACTAAAAATTTACTATCTTTTATGATAAGCCACAGCCAAACTAACGGTCTGCACATTACTAAGGCCCTGTTTAGTTCCCAAAAATTTTTGCGTAGTACCCGTCATATCGAATCTTGCGGCACATGTATGGAGTACTAAATGTAGACGAAAAAAAAATTAATTGCACAGTTAGGTGAAAAATCACGAGACGAAACTTTCGAACTTAATTAATCTATAATTAGATACTAATTACTAAATACAAACAAAAGGGCTACGGTACCCAAAACCAAAATTTTTTGGCTTCTAAACGCGGCCTAACCTGAATCGAACGCTCGCACCCTTGTTTAGTTAGTGAAAAGTTTTTCTAAAAAGTGCTACAGTATCTATCACATCAAATTTTGCGATACGTGTATGTAGCATTAAATGTAGACGAAAAACAAAACTAATTGTACAGTTTAGTTGAAAATTGTGAGACGAATGTTTTAAACCTAATTAGTCCATGATTGAATATTAATTGCCAAATAAAAACGAAATTGCTACGGTAGCTAAATTTCCAACTTTTCGCGAACTAAAGGAGGAAGGCCTTAATTGGCGAGCCCCTCTGCTCGGGCGCTGGGATGGGCAGGCAGCCGTATCCCTGACGCATCGCGCCACCGCCGTCACGTTGCCGGTCTTGTCAGTCCTTGCATCGCAGATCAAATGCGGCCTTATGCCTACGCGCGCCCCGCCAGCCAACCAGGCGCGGGCCGGTGCGCGGTGGCCAGCACACACAGGCAGCAGGGGCGCGGGCGGGCCACAGGAGATCCCGCTTGATCCCTGCCGAGGACGCGGGCCACTACGACGAGGGACTGTAATAAAAAGCGGTGTGGGTAGCGTGGGACCGACGAGTCAGTGGGACAGTAGCCGGAAGCACGCGCTTGGGAGCCGCGCACGCAACTGCCGTGTGCCGGGATTGGACGGTTCGAAAGAGGTTATCAGCGCCGTGCCCTTCGCATCCCACTCTCCAAAAGAATTCACATACTCCATATTAATATTTTATAAGTAAATGTGATATAAAAATATATTGCATGAATAATCTAATAATATTTATTCAGTATCATAATTTTTTTTCACATGTATATTAAGTTAAATATGAAATTTATTGGCATAAAAAAACATGTAGTATAGTACTCCGTACTCTTTTAGGACTGAGGAGCAGTGATGCCACACTTTTTTTTTTGCAGTTTGCACTACATAGGGTTGAGTAGTGTATGCGATCTCGGATGACATGTAGGGCAACGGCGGGCCCACTGTCAGTTGAGGGCCCACTGCTAGCAGCGAAGCGCCGAAGAATATGCCGCGTGTCTGCTCGAACGGATGAGAACAAGCCACTATAGCCACAGTCAGAGGAAGGGGGAAAAAAAGAAAAGGCAGGAGGCGCTCCCCGAGTTTTCCCGCCCTCGCGCGGCTTGAAAAATTGTCTCAGCCCCGCAGCCCCTGCACCACAAGCACACCCGTCGTCTCCGCGCGTGGCGTACTGGCGTGGGTTGGCCCTTGCCCCTTGTGCTATACAAACGGAACGGACGGACGGTCGGACACATTGTCGCGGCGCAGCGCAGACCGGAGCGAGGGGAGCAGAGCTGCCAGTCAACGGAGCGCAGAGCGGAGGTAGGAGCCGAGCCGCGTCGGAGATGGACACGCCCGACCGCGCCGCCGCGCAGCCCGCGGCCTCGCGCGCCGAGGTGACCACCGCATCTCTTCCTCCCCACCTCCCCTCTCTCTCTCTCCCTTCCCTTTCCTCCTCCTCCTCCACCGTGCGGGGCAGTTCCCTCCCTCCCTCCCAGCCTGCCGTTCGCCGTCGCTGCTGCTCCGGCATCCCGTCGCGTCGAGGCCGGGGACGGGAAGGCCAGCCGACCGCCGCCGGGGTACGGCGGTTCCAGAGCCCCGTCCCGGCCGC
Source organism: Miscanthus floridulus (assembly GCF_019320115.1). Lineage (NCBI taxonomy): Eukaryota > Viridiplantae > Streptophyta > Magnoliopsida > Poales > Poaceae > Miscanthus > Miscanthus floridulus. The sequence continues at coordinate 45,039 of NW_027096840.1, read as the reverse complement.
CGGTTGCACTCCTCCTCCAGGCCGCGTTCCGACCACCAAACCGACGCACCTTTGCGGTTCCTGTTGTTGTCCACGAACACACTCGTTCGGTTCCTCGCAGGGGGGATTTTATTGGACCTCGCTGGAACGGGGGGCTTGGCCTTGCAGCGAGCCAGCGGTGCCGGATTCGCGGCATCCTCGCCGCTGCAGCGTCGGTTAATCGGTTTACCTTGCTCTGGCGGACAAATTTTTGAGGGCCTTCTAATCTATTCCGTTCCCCGCTCGGCGCTCTCGGTCGCATTCGTATCCCCATGCCGCTCTCCGGTGCTTGCTTGCTAGTTGCTTCGCTTCTTCTCTTCACATTGCCGTCAGGCGCCGGGCTGCCACGATTCCGCCGCAAGCCGGCACGGAGCCCACACCGACACCGGTGATATGACAAGTGCCACCCCAGATCTGCCCGCCTACAGCGGTCACGAGCGCGCTGTCATGCCTCGCTCGTGTCACTTCAAGGTTCATGCTTCTGCAGGGCGCAGTTGGTAGTAGAGCAGCCAGTCTCAGTGCCGCCCTGCCAACTGCATGCATACCTACCTTCTGCAGAGCCAGATCCGTTCTACTCGGCGGTTTGACCTGGGATTTGCATTGATTAACCGTTATTAGCATCCCGTTTTAGAGCACATTTTTCTTTTCTGCACATGGTTCTTCTCCCCTCCTCTGCTGCGAATTCGTCAACGCTGTGGTTCTGCACAAAACAAATGTACCTGCACTGCACACTCATGCGTTCTGCAGTAGTATTAATTAAGTACCACTGATGTACTTGCGCTTTTTTCTGCTGAAATGGATGAACATGCAGGTTGTTTTCAGTGCAGGGAATCTCTCTGTTTTCTAGTACTACGGCCCTGTTTGCTTACTGCAATACCCTAACATTCCTGACACATAAGTATTAAATATAGATTAATTATGAAACTAATTGCACAACTTACGACTAATTTACGAGATAAATCTTTTAAGCCTAATTAGTTCATGATTTGACAACGTATTACTATAGTAAACATGTGCTAATGGCAGATTAATTAGGCTTAAAAAATTGTCTCGCAAATTAGCCTCCATCTATGTAATTGATTTTGTAATTAATCTATATTTAATGCTCCTTATTAGTATCTAAACATTTGATGTGACATAAATTTTAGAAGCGACTAAAGAACCAAACACCCCCTATTTGTGGGTGCAACCAGGGCACTGAAAATTTCGTGCCTTCTCCGTCGGTGCTATTTCTGCCATTGCTCGCTCATAATATTTCGTTGCGCTCTTGATGCAGGACTCGCCAGTTTTCAGCTTCCTCAACAACCTGTCGCCGATTGAGCCTCTCAAGTCGGCTTACAACACGAATAGCCTCCAAGGGTTTCAGTCCATCAACATAACATCAATTTCCTCCATCTTCACTTCTCCACATGACAATGTGAACAAGGAACCGAGGCTCCCAAAGTAAGCTCGATCCAGATGTCATTATTTCATAATTACTTTGTATGTGTGTAATGTGCAGAGCTTAACCTTTACGGTGATTTTGACGCTGTATTTTTTGCCCTTCGCAGGAGTTCACTTGGTGAAATTTCTGAAAACAAGGTTTGTGCTGACGGCGCTGATACAAACAAGCCATCCAAGTCTTCAAATGCTGTTAGGTTGTTTGCCTGCACTAGCTCCGTGACTCGAGAAACCCACGCTGTTACATGTTCAGCTGTGGTTGATCCTGCAACTGGGCCATGTGATTTGGCTCAACCTGGCCAATTCGATAATGGCAGTCCAGACCATAACACGACACCCTGCCATGGTGTCAGATCAGACCTTAAACAGGATAAGACTAGGAAGTTAGAAGCTGCACAGACTGTTAAAAACACATTGGAGAAAAGGAAATGCTTGTTTTCCACTGAAACCCGGCTCCTGGATGGCAGCGGTGAGCCTGTGCATGACAATGATGAAGTCTTGGGATGTGAATGGTCCGACTTGATCTCCACAACCTCAGCTGAGCTTTTGGCCTTTGACTCCACGATGGATGAGCATCACAGAGAAGTGCATTTGGCAGCTAAAAACGCAGAATCATGTGGATATTTGCTATCAAAACTTACTGGAGATGGTGACATCTCAGACAGAGCGTATCCTAGCGCTCAAATATACTATCAAGAACTTGTGATGGGAGATGATCAGACAGAAAATGCTCAAATATTTCAGGATGGTCAAGAAACCATCTCAACTGAAGAAATTCAGGATAATATTTATGAAGCAAATGGATGTATTCCATTAGATTACAAGGTACTGGAACACACTATCTTGATCCACCATTTTCATGTGCTTTTAAAATGTTGCCTATGCCTGTTAAAAAAGACGTTGCCCATGCTGTTTAGGACTTCCTCCATAGAGTACTGTACCTTGCATGTTAGGGCTATCTATTCTACCATAATGCTCTCTCATCCGTTTTCTTCCTGTTGACATGTTCAGGTGGAGAGCCAACAACAACGTGGCATACGAAGACGCTGCCTGGTTTTTGAGGCATCTGGGTTTTCAAATAGTGTTGTGAGAAAAGGGACTGTTGAGAATCTCTCTGTCTCAACATGTAAAGGCAAAAGCCCTGTACAAACCCAACCACGTGGACTGCGAGGCATTGGCCTACATTTGAATGCCCTTGCATTAACACCAAAAGGGAAAATGGCTTGTCAGGATCCTACGGCTTCTGCTTTGCTTCCGTCGTCAGCATCTGAAAAGGATGTGCATAGCAAGCTGCTTTCTGCAGGAGAGAATTTTACACACTCTGGTGGTGAACTGTTAGAATTTCCCATGGATGATTGTTCAGCCGGAGGTTTTCCTGTAAATGATCATGTTTCAGGACAAAGTGTCAGCCCTCAAAAGAAGAGGTTTGTTTTACTTCTGGTTTTGCTTGGATGGCCACAAGATGATTACTATATTTCATTACACTTCAATTAACTGAACTATTTGGTTCAAACACAGACGTAAAACAGATAATGGTGATGATGGTGAGGCATGCAAGCGATGCAGCTGTAAGAAGTCGAAGTGCCTGAAACTGTATGTGTTCCATACTCATATATTATTAAGATTTTGTGAACCTGCTTACATGAAGGGTCTCCTTCTGAAATGTTTGGGCTTGTAACTGGAAGGAACTACTTTGGGTAAAGTGGATGTGCTTTACATTATTCTCATAATTATTGCCTACTGTTGTCATGTGCAGTTATTGCGAGTGTTTTGCTGCTGGTGTATACTGCTCAGAACCTTGTTCATGTCAAGGATGTCTGAACAAACCCATACATGAGGAAATTGTTCTCTCCACTCGGAAGCAGATAGAATTTCGTAATCCACTAGCATTTGCTCCAAAAGTGATCCGTATGTCTGATGCTGGTCTGGAAACAGGGGTAGGTGTTCTGTAGTTCTGTTGGATATTGAGATGTACTTGTGTTAGTCATTACCCCCAAACTGTGTGATCCTTAAATTCTACAATGAATTGCAGGAAGATCCTAACAGTACTCCAGCTTCAGCTCGTCACAAGAGAGGATGCAACTGCAAGAAGTCAAGCTGTCTCAAGAAATACTGTGAATGCTATCAGGTACTTCCAAGTTGTGACGATCTCATCTGAAATCATACCTGTTGGATTTTACTTATGTTTTAAATGTTTGATTGAATAAAGGGAGGTGTTGGATGCTCCACCAACTGCAGATGTGAGAGTTGCAAAAATCCTTTTGGCAGAAGAGATGGTGAGCATTTAGCTTTTGAAATTTGTATAACCATGCTATACTTATTCATTTTGCAGATTCGTAATTATTATTATTTAGAAACATGTACAGTCTCTTCCCGGGGCATCTTTCTGACATACTATATTATATACTAATAACTTCTGATGTATCCCTTAAAAGAATAGAAATTCAGCAGTGTTCTGATTAAAAAGCGTTTCTATGCACTGAACATCGATAGGATTACGTTGCCTATGATTTTAATTTGCATGAGACACCACTGTAATTAATTTGTAAACATGTCACTCTGGATATTTTGGTAGTGAGTTTCCTTAAAATAGTTTCCTCAAAAAAAAGTTTCCTTAAAATAGGTGTATCATGACTTCAATATAAAACATGAAAGATTCATGTCCAAACAAAATTGTTATGACAGCATAGGTGGTTCTAAAGGGAAAAAAACATCACATTTCAGAGAGCATCCTTTTGTCTTTGCAATCGTTTGCTGTTTCAGCTTTCTGAATAATCAACTTCTGTTTCCTTGATATATGCTACATTTGCATATTCTCATCTCAGAAAGAGTACCTAACACACCCATATTATTCTTAACTCTGAAATGAACAAGGCACCGTGGTTAAGTCATTCCTCTGATTATTATTGTTTTGTTGGCATTTGCTCCATCAGCCGAGACTGAACTCACTGAAGAAATGAAACAAGAAAGTGAACAAACAGAAAATTGTCCACAACAAAAGGACAACGATCAAGAAAAAGCAAATGTACAGAGCGAAGATCACCCCCTCCTTGACCTTGTCCCAATAACACCTCCTTTTGATCTTTCCAGGTTTGCTTATTAAATATTTCTCTGCTTGAGCATGCTTAGTATGTTTGCTTCTGCATTTGATTAAGTAATAACCGAGTAATTTTTTGCAGTTCTCTGCTCAAACTGCCAAATTTCTCAAGTGCAAAACCACCGAGACCGTCCAAACCTCGCAGTGTGAACTCCCGTTCGTCTGCTTCAAAAGCTACTGCAACAGTACAGCCTTGTAAATCGTCCAAGATTGCTGTTAGTGGTATCGATGAGGAGATGCCAGATATTCTAAAAGAACCTAATTCTCCTAATAACTGTGTCAAGACTACTTCACCCAACGGAAAACGGGTCTTGCCGCCACATAATGGGCTCAGTATTTCCCTGAACCGAAAGGGTGGTAGGAAGTTGATACTGAAGTCAATTCCCTCATTTCCATCACTTGTGGGAGACACAATCAGCGGTTCTGCAATGAACAACACTGATAGCACATTCAGCGTGTCACCTCTCACTTTAGGTAAGCATTGTTTTTGTGCAGATTGCACTAGTGTTATGTGAGCTATCTTGACATCGATAGAAGCATCTCATTCATAACCTTGCCCACTGCATCAGGACCATCTTAAAGCTGTGAAGCTGGCCATGTGACCGGAGTACGATTTGTAGTCCGAATATGTGCCTCACATCCTACGGCAAGGCTCGAGGTACCGTTAGAGAATAGTAAGTTAGATTTTAAGTTGCAGTAATCTGTATTTGCAAAATATGTAGCCCCAATAATCTGTATGTAAGATGATGTGATGCTTGAAGCTGTTATCTTTATTTAAATTGTAGCAACATTACAAATCACCTGTTTAGTAGGTTTCATAATTCCAGTCCATGTTTATTTTTGAAAAGGATTCCAGTCCATGTTTTCCATTGAAAACTCTTTTCCAAATCTGAAGCCACCTCTATCACTAAACAAAATAAACTAGTCATCAGACAGCTCATGCAGTCATGTGTTAGCGTGACATGTGTCGAGCGTAGGCTGTGTTTGAGGTTGGTCATGTATCTCTTTCCTGCAAGCATGTGCCCTCCTAATCCCATTCATGTACAAGCTATGGGTGATACTCTGGAGTCTGAACTGTCTTAGAACAGTTGCAATGGGCGTTGAGATGTCAGGCTCCCCATTCCTGAACTGGTACGAATTCTGCACTGCATCCATGGTCCATGAAAATTCTGAGCACCCAGCTAAGTGGAGGTTGTTGATGATCCGGAAAAAGGAGTTTTGTCATCGAAGAACATAAAACGGTTACCAAATGGCAGATGATGGTTGAAGAAACAACTGCTCCAGCACCAACCATCAGTACATGTTTGCTGAAGAATTGTACTCTAGGTGCCAAAGAACTGTGTGTTGGAGGCTTGGAGTAATGTTAGTTGCTGATATGCCGTTGTCAGAGTCCCTTGGTGGGCAAGCACCCTTCGTATTCTCCTCTGTGTCATGCCTGCCTGCCAATTAGACAGTGCATTAGGCCTACCTGCTAGCCTGTCTGCCTTGCATTATTGCATACCACACGACTAACTAAAGCCATGTATTATACACATAGATATATGACAGAGATATGCACATATATGTTATATATATATGCACCTCCCTCTCTACCTGCCAAAATAAACTGATTAGCTTAAACAGGATGGATGGATGAGCTAACAGTGATCCATCATCCTGATTTGGCATCTTGTTTATTGTCAAGAGCATAGCAGGCAGGCCTAACACAAACAAATAACAATTCAGCCAGAACAGTATTTTTCTCTCACAACAATTCAGCCGGAACAGTGTTTTTCAGCCAAGTTTCAGACCAGCGAACGGGGCCATATCTAAGATGCATAATGCCATGGCGGTCCCAAGGTTGTTCTGATGAACGAAGCTGGTCACCCTCATGGACCTCGTTTTCTCCTTGATGAAACGGCCTCACCGTTTGTCCAGTGCTCGCCCAAGTTGATTCCCGAGCCAGCCTGTCGCGCAACCGGCCGGCTTTTCAGCAGATTCGGACGGCAACTGCTCCGCGGCTTCTTCTGAACTCCTCAGCGTCATCGGCCCTGCATGCCCATGCACGTTGCCGTCAGGATCTCTCTCTCCCCTTCAGCGCCATCGCCGTCGGCAGGTCGCCGTCGCCGAAAACCGTCTCACCGCCATGTCCTATTGGGCACTCATCATATATCTATAAGTAAACCTAGACCATCAGAGCTGAAAGTAGTGGTGCCGCAATTGTATCTCGAGCTCTCTCTACCTTTTCTTTCTTTACACTTCAATTGCTTTATTTATGTTTATATAGAGATATATATAAATATATATACATGTTATATGTCCTGTTTAATCAGGCTGGTGAGTGATGTGTGTGTGTGACAAGGACATTGGCATTGAACACACAGCAGCATATATGCATCTGAACATGCAGCAGTTGAACAGTAATCTGAATGAAGTGTGTACCAGTGTGTGTAAGCTGGATCCAGCCAAGGTGATGTGCACATGTGGAGGGAGGGAGGGAGGGAGGAAGGTTGGGAGCTTCCAGCTTTGCAGCTGGAGGCCATTGGATGGGCATCTGTAGCTTTTTATTTAATTCGGCAGTCCTTGTTTGACCCCATCCTAATCAGCTGTGCAGGCCACTCATTTCCTCTCACCATTTGGTGGCCCTGACCTGGATTATTCATTCCTGCTGCTTTGTTTTATTAGTCTTCCTGCTTAATGATTTTTATAATGAATAAAATATTAATGGATGTTCTTGCTACCTTTCTTTTCTTGCGGTTAGGAACTCTTTTCTATTCCTTGATTAATATTGGTTGATTGGGTTTGTTATATGGCATCATGTTAGCTCCCTTCCAAGCCAAGAAATAAAGTTATCAAAGAAAGCCAAGAAATAAAGAAATTGGAAAAGAAAAGTTACAAGGATTTGTACTCTCAAGTGGTACTAGTACAGAGATTATTGGTCAGTGGGTAATTAAATTAACAGTGTAAAATGCACTACCATTTCTGTCTACAATCCCAACAGATACTCAATCAATACCACTCCTGTGAAAAGGAAGAGAAAAAAAGAGAGAAAGGAAAAGAAGAATTACAGTGTATAATATATACGGTCGTTTTCTGTTTCCGTCTCACATCCCATCCCACCACCAACGAATTTTACAAGTCCCGGCGCGGCGACGCGGCCGGCGGCGTCTCTCTCGATCGGTCTCTCCCACCGCCAGTCTCTAGTAGTGCGTCGGCGGCCCGAAGCAGCCGTGCTCGTCGCAGTGCACGGGCGGGCGGTGCAGGAAGGCGAGGCACTGGTCGGTGGGCCGCTGGTCGGGCCGTCCGGCGATGCAGTTCTGGCGGTCGTCGACGCTGCGGATGTCGAGGCACCGCTGCGGCTCGGTGCAGAAGTAGTTGTACGAGTAGGTGAAGTTCCTGAGGCTGGGCAGCGCGCAGACGCCCTCAGGGATATGCCCCCACAGCTCGTTGTGCGCGACGTCGAGCTGCTGGAGCTTGTGCAGCCCGGCCAAGGACTCCGGCAGCATTCCCTGGAGCTCGTTGAAGCTGAGGTCCAGCACGGTGAGCTCACGTAACCACCCCACCTCCTGCGGGATGCAGGACCGCAGCCCGGCGTTGAGGACGACGAGCTCGTTGAGCGTGCCCGCCATCCGCGCCACGCTCGGCGGGATGCACCCACGCAGGCGCAGGTTGGCGAGCACCACCACCGACGCCGGCGAGTTGCCGAGGTTCTCGGGGAGCTCGAAGTCGAAGTGGTTGTCGTTGAGGAAGATGGCGTCGAGCGGCTTGTCGAAGAGCGCCGGCGGCACCGGACCGCAGAGATTGTTGAACCGGAGGTCGACGTACTTGACGTTGGGCAGGCACAGGATGTGCTGCGGGAACCCGCCGGTCAGGCGGTTGTTGCTGACGTCCAGCTCGTGGAGGAGCCGCAGCTTGGGGAGGGACTCCGGGAGGGTGCCGGAGAAGCGGTTGGAGTTGAGGTGGAGGAGCGCGAGGTCGGAGAGTAGGCCTAGCTCCTCCGGGAACGTCGCCGCCAGGTCGCCGTGGTTGAGGTCGAGGCCGGCCACGGTCTGGGAGTGAGGGTCGTCCGGCGCCGTTGTGCAGTACACGCCGAAGTAGGCGCACACGTCCGGGCCGCACCAGTTCGTCGTCAGGTTCTTGGGGTCCTCCGTGATCGACCGCTTCAGCGCCTGTAGCGCCACGTACGCCTTCTGCAGCCGCGGGTTGTTGTCCGCCGTCTGTTTCGGCTGCTGCTGCCCGGAGACGGCCGCCACCGCCCAGGAGAGGAGCAGGGCCGCCACCGCCAGGACCACCGTCGCCGTTGGCGCCGGCGACGCCGCCGCCTTCTTCATCGTGCCCGCGGCGGCGGGGCGCGCTCTGCCTCTGGCGTGCATTGCCGTCGTTCGCCGACGAATGAACCAACTCGGTTTCTTGCTGGCAGCCGCGTGTGGTTTGGTTGTGCGCGTTGGGTTGTCCTCTGGTTTGCGTTTGTTGTGTGCTGAATGAATGCTGCTGATGCGTTTCTGCGAATTCGGTGTGTTTATATACACAAGACGACGCTGCGCGTTTGTGGAGTCAGTCGTGCACACGCTTTCGGCTTCGTGTAGAAGTATGCGCGTTCGAAATTTTTTAATTTCTTTATTCTGTTTTGGTTTCGGTTGCCATTTGTAAAGTTTACTGTGTGCTGTCTTGCTTCTTTTTTTTTTTGCACAAAAGGTGTAGTTTTGAGCTGAATTTTGTACACTTTTTTTGGGGGGTGGGGCTAATGGTTGGTGTTTTGTGATTGGCTCATTTTGATGGGTGTCTTGTTGGAGTTTATGGCCAATATAATCTTGGGCGATAACGGCTGGTATTAAAGCCGGCTGATAAGCTGGCTGAAACTGTTTTGTTGTGAAAGAAAAATACTGTAAATTCTAGCTGATAAGCCAGCCGATAAATTCAAACGAACAAGCCCATGGACGGCAACTGTAGGTAGTAGAGTAGGAGTAGTAGGGGTCATGTGGTTAGTTACGATGATTGAGCGTATGATTAATTTCTTTCGGACGCTGAGCAGAGCGGGAGGCGTATACGATTATCCGGTACAGTCCAAAATGGGCGCGTTTATCATCCTTCTGTCGTCGATCGTTGCCGCGTCATTTTCGCGGATTTTGTTTATATGTATATCATCTTTGTATAACCAACTGCAAATGCTGTGGTTTTGGATAAAATACGGTTTGGTTGGTTAGTTGTGACTCGCGAGGACGACGAGTGGGCCCCTGGAAAATGGAAAGGCCGCCCAATAGTTGTTCCCTGTTTTGGATTTGGAGGAAGGAATCGAGGCCATGTGCAGCTATCAAAACTTTACGTCCTGTCACATCGAATATTTAAACACATACATAGAGTATTAAATATAAACTAAAAAAATAATTAATTACACAGATTGTGACTATTTTGATAGACGAATCTTTTAAGTCTAATTAGTCCATGATTTGACAATAAAATACTACAGTAACACATGTGCTAATGACGAATTAATTAGGCTTAATAAATTTATCTCACGGCTCACTAACGAATTCTGTAATTTATTTTTTTATTAGTATCCCAACGCACCTCCGTGTGAACACCACACACGCTTTCCTCTGGCATGCTTACATCACAGCACACAGGGTCCTCGAAAGTCGAATGTACTCCTACTTTGGTAGAGTGGTGAAAGATTGTTTTACACCCCCCCTCCTCCCTTTTGGTCAAATACGTTGAGATTGGCTGTTATCCTCATCAACTGTATCCAAGTGGCATTACAAAGTTCGTGTTCACCTACAGTAACTGTTTGGAATCAGTAACTTGTCTTGTATTCCCCCCAAAATTACTCTCCTTGATCCGATGTCGAACTAGTATTACGGAGCCAAATTGTGAATGCTGATCGAGTGATGAAGAGGCAAATCGAAACGATATCTCTTCTATCACATTTCCAATCGAACCAAATGACTACAGGCTAAGCACTTTGGAGTTAGGGGGCGGCATGCATGACCAAACAACGGCGCCACTAGCTCCTTTGACCGTCCGCCAAGCAATACCACCCTCTCCTCTTCTGAATCCAAAAGAAAGAAAAGTTATAAACTTTCCGGGTCCCTGTCCATATACAAATGGGATCACCCAACAAAGTGGAGAACAAATCAGAGATTAGTGATGTGCTTTGCTTATGCAGCATGTAGTGGCTACAGCTTTGTGTTTAGTTTGTTGGGTCGATGGAGCCTGGACTGGACCCGGCCTCCAGCGTTCTGTTTTGGTTTGGCCCTGCTAGCCAGCTGATTCAGTCTTTCCTTCGATTGCCTGCAGGGACAGGGTGCAGGCAGAGCAAGGACGCGGTTCTCTTTCTCTCCTCTCCCTCCCACCGGCTGCTGAGAATGAAAGAGTCCTTGTAGCACGCGCATACTGCTCTGCTCTGCCGGCCGGCGAAAGAAAGGAGAAGAAAACAAGGCAGGAATAGGAATGATGCCTGCCCCGCCCGGCTGCCCCTGTCTTTGGTGGATGCTTCTTCTTGTATCTCCCCTCAGGCCTGGGCCGTCGCTCTCGCGCTGCGCTGTGCGTGTGTGGCCTGTCGCCTGTGGGCTGTGGGCACGAGATTCCTTTGCATAGGCATAGCCAAATGCACTGCAGCCGTGAATTCAGTGTAAAAAACTAGCTTTTGCCGTGCGGCTTCCCACGTAAACTCTTATAGTGGATGCAGGGCACACCTGGTAGGAGGAGTGACTGAATGTTCAGTCTTCATCCTTGTTCATTCACATGGTGTGCTTTGTTACCGTCTCTTGTCTGTTCCACTCGCGCTGCTGCCTGCGACTGCGACTGCGACTGCGATGCTCGCGTCCATGCATGGGCAGATTGTACATGGGGCGGGCCACTAAAGACCAGTTAGCTGTTGCGATTGCGTGAGCCATCTGATGACCTCCGTCTCGGACTTTCCGGCCTTCTTTAGTTCGTGAAATTTGGAATTTGGGGTTACTGTAGCACCTTCGTTTTTATTTGGCAAATAGTGTCCAAACATTGACTAATTAGGCTTAAAACGTTCGTCTCGTAATTTCCCACCAAACTGTGCAATTAGTTTTTCTTTTCGTCTACATTTAATGCTCCATGCATGGGCCACAAACATTCGATGTGACAGGTACTGTAGCAACTTTTTGGACTTGGGGGTCCAACTAAACAAGGGCTTCTTCTCCTTCGATCCTTCCTCACATGGCATGCCATGCCAGCGGTGAGCAGCCCCAGGCTGACGGCCGGCGGCGCGCGGTGACTGAAACCGCGTCGTTGCAGATAGCGAGAGCAACAACCATGCATCCTTCCCTGGTATGAAAATACAGAATACATTATCCAGAGCCATCCTGCTTTCTAGCTAGACGAAAGCTGGCAGCCACTAACATGATGGTTGCATTGACCAAACAGCCTACGCAACCAAACGAACCAATATGATTTTTTTATTTGAAATTCTTTTTTAAAAAGGATTTTCATTTGTAATCCTATTCATTTTTTTTTAAAAAAAACTAACCCGTTTGGGGTTAGTTAGTTAAACGACTTTAGCTAGGTTACTAACACTTAGTTGCCAACATTCATATGTTTAAATATATTTATTTATTTATCCTGAAAACCTGCTTCACCATTTAACGCCTTTGAATATTTGATCAAGCTTCAAATCGGTTGACTTTTCCAAAGATGAGAATGACTTGATTTTTAGGGAGGGAGTAAAACTTTGACCAAAGAACGCAACTGGAGCTCGAGGTATAAGCTCATCATGCCAACCACTACAACTATCTTTGTGATCGATGTAAAGCGCATATTTCTGGGTGCTGCTGCTGCAAATGTGCCTTTCATTTGGACTGGCTAATTAGTTGACAGCTAGCAGCAATGCAGTTTTAGTCAGTGGTCTGGTCTCTGCCGCAGCGCCCTGTTGATGGGCCTGTTCGACTGGTGTTAAAGCCGGCTGATAAGCCGGTTGAAGCTGTTTTGTTGTGAGAGAAAAATACTATAGATTCTAGTGGATAAGTCGGCTGATAAGTTCAAGCGAACAGACCGATTTCAGCCAACGAACAATATTTTTGTCTCACAACAAATCAGCCAACAATATTTTCAGCCATGGCTTATCAGCCAAGCAAAAAGAGCATTAGTTGTTCGAGTAGAAATTAGAGGTTGGCTTTGTTGCATTTGCTGATTTATTTGCTGTACGTGATGAGCGAGCTGGCTAGCAACCAGATTCGGTGCGCGCGGTGGGTGGACTACCCATAACCCATCCTGGTCCGGCCATGGCCTTGGACACCTAGCATGGGCTACCTAGCTAGCTGCAGGACACCTGGACGAGGATCGTCTCCTGTATTCATGTTTCGTGCACGGCCAACCACCAACCTCATCTCATCTGTTGAATAAAAAATGTTGATTTATATGCGTCGTCATGCAGTGCGTAATGGCCCAGAAAACACAAGGAGCAAAATGGCAGAAGAAACACGTTCGACACCCCCTGTTTTCGTCACCCAAAAAAAAAATGATACCACAGAATACCATGAATTGGTTACTGCAGATATATAATCCAGATTTTAGCACATTATTATACGTTCGTTGCAGTGCAGACAACGGTGGATGCAAAACAGAGCAGTGGATGCCTGGATGGTTAACTCAAGTTGCATATCATTCTCACCCAAAAAAAAAAAAAAAACTGAAGATGCATATCCAGCGAGGGCCAATTTGGCCCTTGCCTTTTCTAAATGGCCGGGACACAGGTCCACCAAAGTGACAGTGTCTGGGTCAATTTTGCCCCTTTTGCCAACATGTTGCCGCTATCATCATTGTGCCTCTGCACTTATATGCCCTGCTACGTCGCATCCATTCATTTAAGCCTTGTTTAAATTCAGCGGCTAAAACTAAGGAGTGTCACATCTGGGTATCATATGGGAGTGTTCAGATAGTCATAATAAAATAAATTATAGAAGTCATTGGTGCTCCACGAGACGAATTTATTAAGCGTAAGTAATTCGTTACCAGCACTTACTTACGGTAGCTTTACTGTAGCACCACGTTGTCAAATCATGGACTAATTAGGCTTAAAAAATTCGTCTCGCAAATTAGTCGCAATCTGTGTAATTAGTTATTTTTTTTCTATATTTAATACTCCATGCATATGTCTAAATATCCGATGTGATAGTGACTAAACTTTGAGAGGAACTAAACAGAGCCTTAATTGGCGTTTGTTTGGGCCATCTTATTCGGCCCTGTTCGCTGGTCTGAAACTTGGTTAAAAAATACTGTTCCGGCTGATTTGTTGTGAGAGAAAACACTGTTTGGCTGGTTTGATAAACAGTAGCTCGTGAGGGGGTCCAGCCGGCTGGCTGAACCAGTCAGACTAGCGAACACCACCAATAAAAAAAAATCTGCAACGAGGTAGTTTCATTCACTTGAGACTGCAAAAATAATATGAACTAAATGAGTAGATAGATAGACGGACGGCAAATTAGAAAAATCCACCCATCATATCATAGTTGATGGACATAAAAAAGAGGACAGATTCACAATTGTAGGAACATTGTGTAGGAACATAACTTACCTTTAATTGGGAATACTAGTTCGTCAACCTATATATCCTCTCTGCACGGGCTATACATTTTTAAGAGAATAATAAGTATTAAAAATCCACAAAGAAACATAGGACCCATATATAACGGAAACAAATTACTTATATTAACTCTCTTTTTGGTTACTTTCTATCACAAATTCACAATAATCCATATCTTTAGTTTGTAATATTTTTTTGGTTGCGAAATTTTTTTGATTACTTGTTTTTTCAACTATATTTATAATTTTTCATTTGCATCGGACACCACCGTGTATCTTTCTTGCCAGCTCTTCTTGCATGCATTTTATGTGTTGTGACTTTATAAATATCTATATTTTGTTTTTTCTAATTTTGTTCTTAACAATTGCTGCGATTTTTTTCTCTCTTGTGTGTTTACGATAAACTCTAGTGCTTATTATACCTCTTATCCAAAACTACCTTTTAATATTTTGTTAAAATATGAATTCTATGTTCTAAACTTCACTCTTAGGTTATGTTTGGTTTGGAGATGTAACTGGATGGGATGGTCCTGTCCTATTTGGTGCGCAAACAATTGACTGTCCCAGCTGGGATGAACCAGTCCACCAAATTTGTAGGACAGAGTTATCTTGCATCTAAAGGGAATATTCTCCTTCAAGAATTACTCCTTTACAGGTGTCCTCGAACCAAATGTGCTTGAGGTGGATATATCTCGCTCCCGAACCAAACACTACCTAGTTAGCTACTACAATGTCATAAAGAAGTGCTTTAGCTTGCACCATAGTGACCAAGGTGTTCAATTTACTCTATAACAAGTTATGAGTGTAGTATCATACCATTTTGTGTAAAAAATAAGTGCTTAAAATTAAAATATTAATGCATGTATGTCACAATATTTCAATCAAAATGTATCGATTTATCTAGTAGCACTTGACATATGTTCTCATGGAGTGTTAATATAATTTAAACATTGTATTTAATTCATTAAGAATCTTCTTCATGATAGATAAGCTATGAAATATATACTTATTGCTCATGCGTGCATCTATATGGTCGCACACAACATGCACGTTTACATTATATTGAATTACCTTTGGTATTAGTAAATGGTAGAAATGACTCGCTTAGCTTAGAGGGTTTTTAGATCCTAGCCGTTGTTAGTAGCTACAATTAGCACTAGTAGATCTAAACACCCTAGCTATTATCCTTGGGATGCCAATCCAACCCATGGGTATCGGTACCCTATAAATTAAAGTTTCACCCACGGATGTGGCTATGGATGTCAAATTCTACTCACGAGTACGGGTGAGGGTATATTGCTTCACCCATTGTTGTTTCAAATGTAAGGGATTAATTCAATCCATCCTAATGGCAATCCAACCCACAAGTATCGTAGTCAATGGGTGCATGTATATGTATAAAATTTTACTTGATAGACAATTTTTAGTGAGTGGGTACTTGCACCTTACCATACCCACTGCTATTCCTATAATAGCCCAACAAATAGCTCACAGTAAACTACCTAGCCAATAAAAGCTATTAATTAATTGGCTCCCCAAGCTAAACAATGTTAACAATTAGCTGGAAAATCCAAATGGAGTTCAGCTAACAGGTTGGCAAATAGCCCGCTATAATAATAAAAAATACTATTAGCCAGTATCCAACTGCTAGTAACTAACGATTTTAAGGACAAAACCAGATACACACCATATTTGTGTCCAGGAATTCAATTCACACATATAGTTACAAATGAAGGGGTAATATCAAAGACAATGCCTTTATTACATAGCGCATAAATATTTGATACAAAAGACATAGTCTTACATTACAGTATATACTATAACTCTATTCTTCTGGCGAAACCTCCAACACCACAGGAATCGTCAACTGGTTGATCACAAGCCTGACACCTCTTAGAAAACTACATTGAGAAACCTCCATCTGGTACCCATCCGGGATTTTGCCAAAGTGTTAAAAATAAAACAAGCGTAAGCTACTACCGCTTAGCAAGCATAACATGAGGGGATGCAGGCTTAAAAGGCTTGACTAGGCTGAACTGCGGTAAGCACTTTTAGTTGGTCATATTTTATTATTAATCATAAGTTGCTAAGTTATGTTTAGGCTCCCGAATATGAATAATTAGAGATATCAGCAATTTAATCATAACCCAAACCATCCAAGTAACCAACTATTCAGTAAGGATCCAGGTCGCTCTTATCCGTGAGCACGACTGATATACCAGTTTTACACTCCGCAGAGGTTGTACACTTTCACCATGAGTCGTGTTACCCATATGCCCGGATTAATTACTCCTAAAACACTTTCAAGGTGAGTAGACATGGTACACTATTAAGCTTTTTCCAGTCCTTCTAATAAGGAGCAACCGCTAAGGATTCTGTCGGTGTTTCGGACCGGGGGGTCCTCAACCAACCAGTAAATGTGAACTGCGTGCCCCTAATCTCGGATGGTGATGCAAAGAGACACAAGGTTTATACTGGTTCAGGCAATCGATGTCCTACGTCTAGTCTGAGAGATCGATCTTGTATTCCTTGCACCGAAGTGCTTGTAGTAGGGGGTTACAAGCTAGGTGAGAGAGGGAGCTAGTCCCAGGTCTCGGCGAGGTGTCGTGTGGGCTGCTTGAGACGTTGCTCTCAGGTGGCTGGGATGCGCGTGTGTGTGTTACAGGGTGTTCTTCTCCGTCCATCGAAATGGCCCTGGCTGCCCCCTTTTATAGCTGTAAGGAGGGAGCCAGGAATACATGAGAGAGCTACACGTGGAGCCTTAGAAGGAAGATCTAGTACTGTGGCCTATTCCTGTAGCAGCACAGTGTCAGAAATGGCAATTGGTACTTGATCACTGGTGCGTCGTGCCGGCCATGCCCGAGGTTGTTGAAGTCGTAGGGGTCCTCGTTGACGTCTAGTCAGCATGGCCTCCGCTGTAGGTGACATGCCGTGCCTTGTGAATTTTTGACTTGGTGGCGTGCTGAGGCCTGGCAGGTGTTTGTGGCTGACCGCGCAGAGGCCTGGGAGGTGACCTGAGTATGATGCGGGGGCCTCGATGGTCAGCGTCGTACCCGGTTTAGGTGGAAAAGTGCAGGGCATGTGGCCACAGGGCATGGTAACCCCTGCACCATCAGTAAGGGATGGTAAAAAGGAGATTTGACCGTTGTCCCATCGCTCCTGTTGCTGTACCCTGTCGGTCGTGGCTGACGTAGTGGGTGCATTCAGGCGCATTAAATGGATGGGACAACCTGCCAGAGGGACGGCCTCGGCGAGACGGCCTCGGCGGGGGGAATCGTCCTCGGCGAGGGGCCTCGGCGGGGCGAATCAGAGAATCGGCCTCGGCGAGAGAGCCTCGGCGAGGCGAATCGGAGAATCGGCCTCGGCGGGAGGGCCTCGGCGGGGTGAATAAGAAAATTGGCCTCGGCGAGAGGGCCTCGGCGAGAGGGCCTCAGCGAGGGGCCTCGGCGGGGCGAATCGGAGAATCAGCCTCGGCGAGAGGGCCTCGGCGGGGCGAATCGGAGAATCGGCCTCGGCGAGAGAGCCTCGGCGGGGTGAATCGGAAAATCGGCATCGGCGAGAGAGCCTAAGCGAGAGGGCCTTGGCGAGGCGAATCAGAGAATCGGCCTCGGCGGGAGGGCCTCGGCGAGAGGGCCTCGGCGGGGCGAATCAGAAAATTGGCCTCGGCGAGGGGCCTCGGCGGGGCGAATCGGAAAATCGGCTGAGGCCTCGTGGTTGTCCTTCGGCTTTGATATTTGTAAGGTCTAAGCAATCTTTTCGGTTCTTGCTTAGGGTACCCCTTTTTATGGTATCCGACAGATTCTATCTCCCAAATGGTATGGAGTCATCTCCAAAAATAGCACTAATACTCGCAGCATAGTACACACCCTGGGGATGAGGCCCATACCCAGCCTGGTATGCCCCTCTTGCCCTTTCGGTAAACTGCTACAAACTAGAAAGAGCAAGGTACTGGACTAAGACCAGAGCCATGTGGTCCTCATGGTTATACTGTAAGTCCTGGGTTGCCATTTAAAGATGAGTCCTTAGGGAGAGAAATTAGAGCACCATAAGAAAAAGGCCCAATGCTCTAGCCCCCTTGGTTCCATGTTGCTAAAAAGCATTTTTAATACCATATTGCATATATCTTTAATTGTATTCTTTAATCAATATTAGTTGGAGCACACTGAGCATATGCAAAACCCATAGGTAAATCAAGGACAGGATAATCAATATCAAGGTAAATAGACTTCAAACGGTTCATTAACATATACATATGAATTAAAATTGCATTAAAGTAAATAGGTAGCAATGAGTCTCATATTATACTTGCCTTAATTCAATGTATCGCTGCTGGTTTTGATCTTCCAAGAGTTGCTCCAGAGCATCAACACAAAACTCACTGTCTACTCGAGATCAAGCAGCACCACACAGGCATCCATACACACATGCATAGCAAACAAATATAAACTAATTAGAACAATACACCAAACAGTAGAAATAGAAGTTAAAAAGATTTTAAAACTGTTCTACACAATGCTACGAGCACACAGACACGAAGATCATAAAAATTAGAGCTAAAATGAAGAAGTTATGAATGAAACCAGATTTCATTTAGTAAAAATAATAAATTAAAGCTAACCCCGAATTTTAAAAGTTGTAAACATACTTAACAGTAGTATGAACAAGTAGATTATGGAATTACGAACCTAATGCAAGTTGAACGGATCAAATCAGAGCTAAAACGTGAAAGTTATGGCCTATAGAAACCAGTGGCAAAACTGTAAATAGATGGAAACGTATTCTGGATCTAAACCGAAGGAAACTATGTTTTTAAAATAAGTAAACGTATTCTGGAAATACGCTATGGACTGCGAGTTCTATTTAGCAGAAGCTTAGGGACTCTTTAGCAAAAATACAGGGACGACGGGTTGAGATCTAAATAGTTGTAAGGACCTTTTTACAAAATCGACCGGCGAAGGGGTATCGGGCGATACCGGCCGTTGGATTAGAATTGAGCGGCACGGATTGAATCAGGCGGGGGAGAGAGAGGTGACCAGCCGGAATAGGGCTGGTGCTGCGGTCAGCCATTGTCGGCGACGAAGCTTGTCGGCGAAGCTCAGAAAACTAGATACGGGCCACGGTTTTCAACGGGAAAAGCACGGGGAGAACGAGGGGATCGAGGCGAACTTGATATAGGGCTTTGGGAGAGTTGAGATGGCACAAGGGCGGCACGGGGCTTGCTCAAGCGGCTCGGACCTTCCGGCGAAGCAACGGCAGCGGCATGAAGGTAAATGAGAGCAAGAGAGGGTGAGCGCAAACACCTGGAGGCTTCCTTATCGAGCTACGAAGACCGGAGATCCGCTAGATCAATGGCGGAGCGCGGCCGTGGTGGAATCACATGCGGCGGCGGCGAGCTAGGGTTGCGGCGGCGGCGCTGCTAGCTCTATGCGAGGCGGCTGTGTTGGGGCGAGATAGGAAGGTGGCAGTGCGGGGGCAAGCGCTATTCATGGGGGCTCGGGGCGTGCAGCGCACGCCAAGACGCGAGCAAAAGGCGCAGCGGCGGATTCCCAATCGGAGCAGAGTCCGACGTCGAGACGACGGAGGTAGGAGGCACGGTTGATAGGGCGGGCCCACCTGTCAACGAGAGAAAGCGCGGGATCGAGCTGTCAACGAACCGAAGGAGAGAGAGGGGCCAACGTATGCGCGGCTTCGGCCTGGGTCGGGGCGCTGCAGGCCCACGCGGGAGAGGAGAACGGGCCAGCGCTGCTGCGACTGGGCCAAAGCCAAGAGAGAGGGGAAAGCGGGCTGGAGCTGGGCTACTCGGGCCGGATTCAAGGGAGAGACGGAAAAATCCTTTTTCTTTTTCTAAACTAGTTTTCCAAACTAATTTTGAGTACAAATTCAAATCAATTTGAAATTTGATTTCGAACCACACAATACAAAAATAATATGCAGAGCATGAATGCACAACCATGTTGCTAAACTTATGATGAATTTTAATTTCAATAAAAATTATTACTTTCCCTGTGTTTAAATGTGCAAAAAATACATAGTTAGATGAATTTAACTCTTTTTGAAGAAAAATAAATTTTAAGGTGTTACAGCAGTCTAGATCGAACACCTTAGAAGCATATATAGGTACGTAATTTATGATAATTTCCCTAATAGCTCAGAAGATGTGTATATTTTCCCTCAAAAGAAGATGTGTATATTTAGTCAGTGGATTTAATGGGGGTTGTTTAGAGGGTGTTTGGGACTGCTTCACTCCACGTTTTTCAGCTCCGCTCCACGTTTTTTAGCCAAACAGGTTTAGCTCCACACACTCCGTTTGAGGAAAAAAAGGTGAAGTTGTGAGAGCACCTAATTATGATTTTGGATTTAAATTTAGGTGGTTTTAGCAATAATTATCTTTCATAACATTCAGATGTCAATTTACGGGCTTACTTTCATAGCATTAGAGATATGCAATTTAGATACAAATTTAGAGGGTTACTTTAGATTATCTTACTATTACTAATTAGAAGCTCGAGGCTCCACGTTGAGATGCTCTAGAAAAATAGATAAATCCTAGAAATTCTCACAAAAATTAGAAACATCCAGCCATCAATCCATTAGCCTCTAACAATGACAGCCATTGGAGTATTCTATTTTCTAAAAATTTACCCCGTGCCATTATGAAGACACCATAAAATAACTCCCTAAATGTACATGTTATTTACCCACCACCGCCATTATGAAAATTTATTATAAAAAATTTAGATCACATTGAAAAATATCCTACGGAAGAAACCTATTGCCACCGGTACCTCCTTTTAGCCCAATCGCTCGCGTGCGTAGAAACCTACTGCCGCCGCCGCGAAAAAGAACCACAACATTGCGTTGCTCTTCCTTCCACAATCGACGGTAAGCAGGCTTCCATGGAGTAGTTGCAATCTGATTGTTACTTGATCTTCTACGGTGGGTCTCAAAGAGATGGCGTATATATGTACAGCTACCACAACATCATCGACAAGCTGATGCAGTAACGCAACTGAGGTAGAAGCTGCCGTCCGCCGGTCCTATGTTAGCATGCATGTAGATGCACGGAACTCCAGTGCAAAAAGCTCATCTCACCGGGCATCTGTCAACAAGAACCATGTAGACACGCATGCATGGACCATGGGATCGGATGAGAGTACCGAGCTGCACGCAGAGGCGGAACCAGAGAAAAAACTAGGGGGGGGGGGGGGGGGGGGGGGGGGGGGGCAAGATGAAGGGTAAGGCTTGGTTCAAGAACTCCTTTCCTTTCAAATACCTATTACTACAATGGCGGAAGCAGGGTTATTTAAGAAAATTTCAGACCATTGGGGGGGCCTTGGCCCCTGCTAGCCCCCCTGGTTACGCCTCTGGCTGCACGTACAATCTCGCTCGCTTGCCCTGTCCTGTATGCGCGCCACCTACGATATGATAATCATTCGGCAACAAAGCCTACATTCGATGTACTGAAGCCTGAAGGTGTCGATGGGTGATGCCGCGTCATGACTCCAAACAGGCCAGGGCTCAATTCTAAATGCAAAAGTCCTTCTAGCACCATTTAATCTCTCTATAAATAGCTACGTAATTTGTATACCTAAAGTATACAGTTCACTCATCACAATCAAAGCCAAATTCATTATAATATTCATGATCAAACTAGAGATACAAAAACAAGGTTATTATATTATTTGTTTCTAAATAGGGAGGACTACAAATTACAACATCATTGCTAATTAGTGGCATTCTATCCCCTCAGCTCTATAAAAATATGGTATTCTAAAATGTTAGTCGAGTGCTGTGGTAGATTAATGTTGTCAAATAAAATAATACACATGAGTCAATTTCCTTTTCAAAAGTTATTACGCGACCATCTATTTGGTCGACTATAATCATCATTTTATTATATTGACAATGACAATCATTATAATGTTCTATTTTTAATATCACCACTACCACTGTGTACAACCTCTAATATTCATCTGAAATATGCTATTATGAAAAATAATATAAAGCAACCCATAAATTTGTATCTAAATTAACCACCTGAACTATATCCTTAGCAAAACTATTCTAAGATCCAAATTATCTTCGATGATCATTACGAAGAAGGTTCCAAAAAAATACTTTTATAATGGTCTAAATTATTCACTCATGTTATTATTAGCTTATGAAAAACTAACTCAGATCTGTGTGTGTCGCTATGTGTATATATACTTATGTACATGTAGCGAGCAGACCGATTTTCAAGCCAGATATATAGTTAAGGTTTTGAGAAAACATATGTTGAGCACATGTGAAGATAGTATGCAAAGGTTAAAATTATGAATGGGGCCATGTTTAGATTGTGAATAATTTCAACCCGATGAATAGTAGCACTTTCGTCTTATTTGGTAAATATTGTCCAATCGTGGACCAACTAAGTTCAAAAGATTCATCTCGTGATTTCCAACTAAACTGTGCAATTAGTTATTTTTTTACCTACATTTAATGCTCCATGCAAGCGGCTAAAAATTGATGTGATGGAGAGAGAGTGAAAAAACTTGGAATTTGGGAGTAATCTAAACAAGGCCTGGGGATGGAAAAGTATACAAAGTGGTTGGTAACTCAACTCTATAACAAGTAAATAATGATAAGAAAAATATTAATATGAATATTCTGTAAAAATATTAACACATGAGAGTCAACTATCTCTTTCATTATGAAAGATGATTCAAAATAATGACCTAAATTTATAACTAAACTATCCACCTCTGATATCTTTTATAAAATATCCTTATCTACCATTATGAAAGATGACGTATAGTAGCCCCTGTGCATTTAGAATGCCCATATATGCATTGTAAAAACAATATAAAGTAACACCTTTGAATCAAAGTTATCCATATTTGTCGTTATACAAAAATAAATAAAAATCTGTCTCAAATCTGCATGCAAATACTAATATAATATATCATGGAAAATATCATGAAAAACAATCAAATGTTTATAAAGTATGCTGTATATCTTTCTAAATTGCGGACTTCTACACTCTTAACAAAAAATTAAGCATATGCTATGTTCCATTATGTAGATCAAGTAACCATGTATACATTTGAATAAATATTTATTTTAATAGCTTATCAATCATGCAAAATGGTCCCTTAATAAAACCACATAGGGACAACACGGATAATTCACTTTAGTTTATATTAATCCTCCATGATGCTGAAATTCCGTAGGTTGTTACTTCAAATAAAAGTATACATTTTGACTTAAAAATTGTGTCACATCAATATTAATAATTTATATTTGAGCATTCTATATTTATAAAACAATATTATACACACAAGTCTTTGATGTAACTAATTCAACATTTTAAGTGCTGCCGTGCAAGCAGAAATGCCTATTTATGTCACTGTAGGAACTAAAAGGGTAGCCTACGACCTAAAGTTCTTTTTAAAAGAAATTAAAAAGTGAAAATATTGAACCAAAGATATAATAAGCACTAGAGGTTTAACTTTACATGTGGATTAAAAATTGCAAGAACTAGATTAAAAATTGAAAGCTAAAATATTGATTCATGATGTTATAGGAAGGGGTGCAACAAGAACTTATATAACTTATGATTAGATTTCAACTAAATATATCTCGAGAAAGATCAATCCTAGAAATTCACCCCAAAAATAAAAAATATATATGGACATCAATTTAGTAGACCATTATACCACTGACAATAATAGTAATTGGATTTATTCTATTTTTGTAAATAACTACCCACATCTGCAATCGCAATGTGTAAAACAAACATAAACCTTGAATCTATATTTAAGTTACGTACCACTGAAAACATGATCTAAAATGAACCTAAATTTACATCTTATTGCCTACATACTATTATGAGAGATAATCTACCAAATCCAATTAAATCTGCATCTAAATTCTCACTTCTGTCATATTTTAAAAACTAAGGTATCATCATTTTTATTACAAAAACTACTTAAGTAACCATAAAGCACATATAAGTTAGTGACAAAAATTATATTAGTATCAATATATTAAGATTTGAATAAAATAAACATATATATTGTGTCACCATGCAGATTATGTACACATGCATGCATGAGCGATAATTATATATGTTGTGTTTCATCAATCATGAAAAGTATTTTCTTAGCAACTCAGATACTAATCATACTAACAAATTATTTGTAACTATAATAATAACAATGACATAATTTATATACGTTTTCACTTTATATATTTTTACACTTTAACTAAAACATTATCTATATTGATAATATAACCATTACTGCACATATAATTTTCTGAAAAATAAATTCAACATCATGAGAAGTGGGTGTTAGTGCAGACCACATGGGGGATTAATTTGAGTAAAAAATATACCAAAATTAAAGGTTAGCACTGCTACCCTATTCTAGATCTCACTTCAAGCTCAACCACTGATTTTAAGTGGTGTGGGACATGTATTAAGTGGCTGTTTATGCCATTATAGTACATCAGAGTATAGTTTACGACATAAAATCGTAATTTTAGAAAGTACAAAAGGAAATGTAATAAAAAATACAAGAAGAGTTTGAACTTAACTTTAGGGTAAAAACATGTAGTAGCGAATAAGAATTAGAAAATAAAAAACTTTGATTCATAACGTCATAAGATATAAAATATGGGCTGCAACAAGAACCACAATAGTTTAAGCTAACGTTTCAACTAAATGCATAGTAAAGATAAACTTAGGTGCCAGGAAAATTTAAAAGAAAAACCCTTCTGTGTCTATTTTTAGAAAATATATAACATAGTATCTTGGTGTCTATTTTTTTTAGAAAATGATCAAAGTGAAAAAATAGGCAATTTAATATTAGAAACTTTATTAGTCAAATGTATTAAACAATAACTAATGCTTATGTCTTCTAAGATTCTACCCCGTGGGAGAGCACGGGTTGATGGACTAGTCTTTTATAATGGTAGAGCTGAGTAATTTTTTTTTTAAAACAAAATAAATCCAGTACTTACTATTGTGATTGATTAGTCTACTGAACTTATGGCCAGGTATTTCTAATTTTTGTGAGAATTTTTTAGAAATTCTCTAACTTACATATCGTGAGGATTAATGTAAAGGCTTATTGTAACACCCCGGGTGTTTAAAATACTAAAACTGTCATATCATCATATGCATTGCAAGGCATTTGGCATTTGGTAAAAACTTTGAGATGCATACACTAAAACAAGTTTATATTCATGTGGTATGTGTTGTATTGTATTGTTTGGCTCAGGTTCAAAGTTTGTTTGGATTTTGAATTTTTCGAGAAAACCCCGATTTTCAGCATTTAAATCCTACCCTGAAAAATCCATTTCAAAATCTAAGCATATTTTGGGGTTGATCCCAAAAGCAAAAGTGTAGAGCCTGGCAAGTTAAGCAAAGTTTATTTCACTACTAGAGAACAGACTTTAGAACGATGTCCCAATTTAGCATTAGCCTCGGCATTTTTTGCCCCCGGGACTAAAGGACCCTTTAGTCCCGGTTGGTAATACCAACCGGGACTAAAGGTCCCTGCCCAACGGTCGTCCGCGGGGCAGGGATCTTTAGTCCCGGCTAGTATTACCAACCGGGACTAAAGGTTTACCTTTAGTCCCGGTTGGTAATACCAGCCGGGACTAAATATTTTAGTCCCGGTTTGGGTTATGCCCCGGGAATAAAGATTAATATTTAGTCCCGGTTTGGACCCCTAACCGGGACTAATTATCCCGGCCTATAATTCTGCTCAATTCTTCCTCCCCGAGCCCGAGCCATTCCATTATTCAAACTCACTGCCTCTGTTCTTCAGCTTGCTGTTGTTCTTGCACTCTCCCCCTCCATTGGTGTTGCTCTTCGATTTTGGAGGTAACAAACTTAATCCTCTTATGTTTTATCAGTAGCTTATCTCATTTTGCGATGTAGATGCATGTGTAACTTTATATGTTGGACTTTATTATGATTTTATATGTCATTTTTAGCTCAAAATCACATGATGATTTGCATATATGTTTGGATAAACAAAAGTTAAATTAGTTCATCAAAATCACGCCTCGCTCGTCCTCGCTGGAGCACGCGCCATTCTCGTCCCCGGTGGCTTACGTGATCTTAGAATTAATTTTTCCATGAAATGAAAAACTTAGAAAATTGTTAGAAAATTGTAGAAAATCCGCACTAGTTGAACTTGCGGACCGTGTTCATGTCGGCGAGCATGTTCTCTGCCGAGCGGTAACGGACGTCAAGGAGGAGCTTTGATTCTACGAGGGAGAGCGGCAACGGTCGTGGAAGACCGTGTTCCCTTTCTCGTAGAATCGGAGCTCTTCCTTGGCCAAGTACGGTGCCGTCCGGTGGAGAAATGCTCGTCGAGATGATCACGTAAGCAAGGTCAACTAGTACGGATGGTTATTTATTGAAACATGTTTTTGAGCTATAATTTGATGAATATTTGAAAATATGAAATTTACACTAGTTTGCAAAAATAAGTATAGAAAGTAGATGACAACTGTTACTGGATCCTCGGCCTCTCGTTCGGTTGCGAAACGACTGAGGCCAGAACTCCCTCTCATTATCTGCGGCAAGTGTAAGCAGAAGATTGTGATGGAGTACCGAGTCAAGAGACAGGGACCCAACAAGGGTCGTGTTTTCTACAAGTGCCCGGATCGCGATGTGAGTTTCTTACGCATTTTATAATTATGGCTAATTGACCTGCTTTTCTTGAATATTTTTGACTAAATATTTTTTGGCTTTAATTTCAGTGGGAGGGCAATGGATGCGATGGTTGGTACTGGGAGGAAGATTATGCTACATACGTGCAGAATTTGGGTGCGCTTGAGGTAGCGGATGCTGCTGATGAGGCAGTGAGCCAGCAGGAGAAGCTTATTGATATTCAACAGAAGAATGATTTGTCTGTTTTAGTTGCGTACGATCACAAAATAATTATGTTACTGAAGTGCATTGTAGTTTTAGTTTGTTTAGTGATAGTTGGGATTGCTTACGTTGTAGCCAGGCTTAGTTAATTAATCAACCGTGTGTGTGTCATTTATGTTGTGTAATAAAATACTTAATTATGTTCAAGGTTTTCATAATTTGTCGTGTAATACAGATTATGTCACGCCATTGGATGTACAATGCCGATCGTCGCTCCCAAGACTTTATAGAGGGCTTGCACTATTTCTTAGGTGTGGCCGAGGCAAATAAGCGGGATGGTTTCATATGCTGTCCATGTGCCCTATGTAAGAATTTAAAGGAATATTCAAGCTCAATGAGTCTTCATTCACATTTGCTTAAGTCAGGTTTCATGTCAAACTATATATGTTGGACTAAGCATGGAGAAAGCGGGGTCATGATGGAAGAAGGTGAAGGAGAAGATTTAGACATTGATGACATTATTGCTCAGTATGGTGCCTTTGATGATACTACAATGGGGGGAGATGAAGAAGAGGTAGCGGTAGAAGATGATCTCGGTGATGCTCTTGGCGATGCCATTCGTGATGCACAACAAGAATGGGAAAGTGAAAAAGAGAAAGTTAAGTTGGAGCGCATGCTTGAGGATCATAGGAAGTTGCTATACCCGATGGCCGAAGAGGGGCAAAAAAAGCTGGGTACAACACTGGAATTGCTACAGTGGAAGGCAAAGAATGGTGTATCCGATAAGGCATTTGGGAATTTATTAAACCTCATAAAGAAGATGCTTCCGAAGCCAAATGAATTGCCCACCACTACGTACGAAGCAAAAAAGGTTGTCTGCCCTTTGGGATTAAAAATCCAGAAGATACATGCATGTCCTAATGACTGTATCCTCTACCATGGCAATGAATACGAGAATTTGGATGAATGCCCGGTATGTAAAGCATCGCGGTATAAGATCAGGCGCGATGATCCTGGTGACGTCGAGGGTGAACAACGTCCTAGAAAGAAAATCCCTGCCAAGGTTATGTGGTATGCTCCTATAATACCACGCTTAAAACGTTTGTTCAGAAATAAAGACCACGCAAAGTTGTTGCGGTGGTATAAAGAAGACCGTAAGGTAGACAATATGCTGAGACACCCAACTGATGGGTCCCAGTGGAGAGCGATAGATAGAGAATTTTCAGAGTTTGCAAATGAGGTTAGAAACTTAAGGTTCGCCTTAAGTACAGATGGTATGAATCCTTTTGGACAGCAGAGCACTAGTCATAGCACTTGGCCAGTTACTCTATGTATCTACAACCTTCCTCCATGGTTATGCATGAAGCGGAAGTTCATTATGATGCCGATCCTCATCCAAGGTCCGAGGCAACCTGGCAACGATATTGATGTATATCTGAAGCCATTAGTTGAAGAACTTCTAGTTTTATGGAACAAACCAGGTGTACGTGTCTGGGATGAGTACAAACAAGAACACTTTGACCTACGAGCAATGTTGTTCGTAACCATCAATGATTGGCCTGCTTTAAGTAATCTTTCAGGTCAGACAAACAAAGGATATAATGCATGCACACATTGTTTTGATGACCTTGACAGTATATATTTGAAAAGATGTCGAAAGGTCGTGTACCTTGGCCATTGTCGATTCCTTCCTTTGAACCACCAAGTAAGAAAGAAAGGGAAGCATTTTAAAGGTAAGCCAGACCACCGGAAGAAGCCTCATAACCGAACCGGGGAAGATGTACTCGCAATGGTCAAGGATGTGAAAGTAGTATTTGGAAAGGGACAAGGCAGTGAATCTGTTCCCAAAGATGCTAATGGACATGCACCCATGTGGAAGAAGAAGTCCATCTTTTGGGAGCTACCCTATTGGCAAGTCCTAGAGGTCCGCAACGCAATCGACGTGATGCACCTGACAAAGAATCTTTGTGTGAACCTGTTAGGATTCATGGGTGTGTACGGGAAGCCAAAGGATTCACTTGAAGCACGCCAGGACTTGCAGTGCATGAAAGAACGAGACAACCTTCATCCAGAGAAGACAGGTGATGGACGTCATTACTTAAGTCCTGCTAGCTACACGCTTAGCAAAGAAGAGAGGGACAGCATGTTCGAATGTCTAAGCAGCATCAAGGTCCCATCGGGATTCTCCTCCAATATAAAGGGTATAATAAATGTGCCAGATAAAAAATTCCTAAACTTAAAGTCCCACGATTGCCACGTGCTTATGACGCAATTGCTTCCAGTTGCTTTAAGAGGAATTCTACCTCCACATGTACGTCTAGCCACCGTGAAGCTATGTGCATTTCTCAATGCAATTTCTCAGAAGGCAATCAATCCAGTGGAACTAGCTACTCTACAGAACGATGTGGTTCAATGTCTTGTCAGCTTTGAGTTGGTGTTCCCTCCATCCTTCTTTAATATCATGACACACATCCTAGTTCATTTGGTGAAGGAGATTAGTATTCTTGGACCTGTGTTCTTACATAACATGTTCCCCTTCGAGAGGTTTATGGGAGTCTTGAAGAAATATGTGAAAGTCCGTTCTAAGCCTGAAGGAAGCATCGCCCAGGGCTATGGAACAGAGGAGGTCATTGAGTTCTGTGTTGACTTTATTCCTGACATTGCTCCGATTGGCGTTCCCGAATCACGACATGAGGGGAGACTCAGTGGTAAAGGAACTTTAGGGAAGAAAACATATATTGGCATGGAAGACGATTATTTCAATAAAGCACACTACACAGTTCTTCAGAACTCGTCATTGGTGCATCCGTACATCGAGATACATAAGGAGTTCTTACGATCCAAGTTTCCAGGGAAGACTGAAGCTTGGATTAGGCGTCAGCACATGAAAAGTTTCAGTGGTTGGTTGCGAAAAGAATGTCAAGGCGATGACAATATTGATGAGCAACTGTATTTGTTGGCTAGGCAGCCATCGTGGCATATCCTCACGTACCAAGGGTACGAGATAAATGGGAATACATTTTACACAGTTGCCCAAGATAAAAGGAGCACCAATCAAAATAGTGGTGTTCGCATAGATGGCACAGATCCAAATGGGAATATACAAACATATTATGGCCGCATAGAAGAGATATGGGAACTAGACTACGCACCTAATTTTAAAGTCCCTTTGTTCCGGTGCCAATGGGTGAAGCTGACCGGAGGAGGGGTAACAGTCGACAAAGAGTATGGAATGACAACAGTGGACCTCAACAATATTGGATACAAAGAGGAACCATTCGTCCTTGCTGCCGATGTGAGTCAGGTGTTCTATGTGAAAGACATGTCTACAAAATCAAAGAGAGGAAAAAACGAAGACATCAACTCAATGATCAATGAGCCAAAGCGCCACATAATTCTTTCTGGGAAAATAAATATAGTAGGAATTGAAGACAAGTCAGACATGTCCGAAGATTACGAAAGAAATGTCCGAATTCCACCCTTCATAGTGAAGAAAGATCCAAGCATCATGTTAAATGATGAAGACACTCCATGGTTACGACAAGATCATAACCAAGGGTCATACGTCAAGAAGAAATTCACTGTTGTGCCCGCATGATACAACGATGCATGTTTAATATATTATGTTTTAGAGACGGATATTATGTAATATGTTTTCGGAACCCTAGATTGTCTAAAATTGAAAAGTTTTGAATACCAAGTTTGTTCATATCATCAATATCTACAATCCTTATATAGACCATTTTTTCATTTGAGAAAGCTTGAACAAAATGTAGTTCAATTTTCACAAGTGTGTGACATAGTTTTAGAAAGTCTATAAGAGATAAGGAAAATTGTGACTAGTGTTTGATAAAAATTTCTCAAATGGGAAAATGATCTATGTAACAATTGTAGATCTTGCTGAGATGATCAAACTTGGTATTCAGAGTTTTTTCATCTGAGGTCATTTAGTGTCTCATTTGAGCAAGTTTGACCAAGTCAAATTTGGTCAAATGAAAAAACAACACTTTGACCCTAGTATTATGGACTCTAAATGACTTCGAATTGAAAAGTTTTGAATACCAAGTTTGTTAAACTCAAAAAGATCTACAATTGTTGTTTTGGTCAACTTTCCATTTGAGAAAGTTTGGACGGTTCAAATTTATGATTTTTAAATTTCGACGCCTACAAACTAGTTTTCGGAACCCTAGATTGTCTAAAATTGAAAAGTTTTGAATACCAAGTTTGTTCATATCATCAATATCTACAATCCTTATATAGACCATTTTTTCATTTGAGAAAGCTTGAACAAAATGTAGTTCAATTTTCACAAGTGTGTGACATAGTTTTAGAAGTCTATAAGAGATAAGGAAAATTGTGACTAGTGTTTGATAAAAATTTCTCAAATGGGAAAATGATCTATGTAACAATTGTAGATCTTGCTGAGATGATCAAACTTGGTATTCAGAGTTTTTTCATCTGAGGTCATTTAGTGTCTCATTTGAGCAAGTTTGACCAAGTCAAATTTGGTCAAATGAAAAAACAACACTTTGACCCTAGTATTATGGACTCTAAATTACTTCGAATTGAAAAGTTTTGAATACCAAGTTTGTTAAACTCAAAAAGATCTACAATTGTTGTTTTGGTCAACTTTCCATTTGAGAAAGTTTGGACGGTTCAAATTTACTGATTTTTAAATTTCGACGCCTACAAACTAGTTTTCGGAACCCTAGATTGTCTAAAATTGAAAAGTTTTGAATACCAAGTTTGTTCATATCATCAATATCTACAATCCTTATATAGACCATTTTTTCATTTGAGAAAGCTTGAACAAAATGTAGTTCAATTTTCACAAGTGTGTGACATAGTTTTAGAAGTCTATAAGAGATAAGGAAAATTGTGACTAGTGTTTGATAAAAATTTCTCAAATGGGAAAATGATCTATGTAACAATTGTAGATCTTGCTGAGATGATCAAACTTGGTATTCAGAGTTTTTTCATCTGAGGTCATTTAGTGTCTCATTTGAGCAAGTTTGACCAAGTCAAATTTGGTCAAATGAAAAAACAACACTTTGACCCTAGTATTATGGACTCTAAATGACTTCGAATTGAAAAGTTTTGAATACCAAGTTTGTTAATTTTGGTCGAATTGAAAAAACAACAATCCTTATATAGGCCATTTTTTCATTTGAAAAAGTTGTACAACAAAAAATACTATATTTTCTTTATTTTTATAGGTTTAACAAAAATTTCCTGTCAATTTTGGTCAAAAACCGAAAAAAATTGAAACATTGACGTTACAATAATGTGATAATAAATTTCCTATCGAATAATATTAGTTTTATTAATTTTAAGTTACAAATATATTTTTGCATTAACAAAATACTTAGTATTAGTAACATTTATATTCTATATTCATAAAAGAAATTAAAAACTTTAGGTTACAAAATTTTCCTATTTACAATAAATAATTAGTTAATCAATAGTATTTTTTAAAATAAATATTGCAAAGTATTGAAGTTGATATGGAATTAATTGTTTAACCTAGTATTAAACAAAATCAAAACCCCAGGCCAATTACGCTGGCGGGTTGCCAAAACTTTTAGGCCTTCAGTCCCGGCCCAGACTAAGAATCGGGACTAAAGGGTGGACGGCAATTTCGTTGCGCGCCCAAAAATACCTTTAGTCCCGGCTAGTCAAACCAACCGGGACTAAAGGGTTGGGCCTTTAGTCCCGGCTGGTAATACCAGCCGGGACTAAAGGGTTTTTAGTCCCGGTTGGTGTTACTAGCCGGGACTAAAGGGTCCCGGCCTATATATATCTAACGTCTCTTCTGTTCATCTTCGATCTCGTCTCGGCCGCGCCATCCGCCGTCGTCGAGCTCGTCCTGCCGCGCCGCCGCCGTCGTCTACCCCCACCCGGCCGCGCCATTCTCCCGGCCCGCATCGCGCCGCATCCCGTCCTCCGCCGCTGCACCCGATCCCACCCTCCGTCGCCGAGGCTTCCCGCGCGCCCACCGCCGTCGAACTCGATCTATACTGCGCTCTCGATCGGCTGCCGTCGTCGAGCCTCGCCCGCCCGGCCTCGTCTACCGTCGTCGAGCCCCGCCCGCCCGGCCTCGTCGTCGAACTCGCCCGCCCGCCCGGCCTGCCGTCGTCGATTATAATGTTGGATTTTTCATTGTTTTTTTAGATAATACTAATAAACAATATTTAGTAGTTATTTAGTTTTTTAGTTAGTTTTTTAGATAGTTTTTGATATATGTTAGTTAGATTTTTTAGTTAGTTAGATTTATTAGATAATTGATATATGTTAGTTAGATTTTTAGTTAGTTAGATTTATTAGATAATTGATATATGTTAGTTAGATTGTTAGGTGATATATGTTAGTTTTTTAGGTAATTTTTTAGTTAGTTAGATTTTTTAAAATGTATTATCTATTACTAGTTTATCTAATTTCATGTTGGATTTATTTAATTGGATTTAGTAATTATATATTCTATCTCTTATATATATCTAGAGAGAGATTCTATATGGTATACATATGTACTTAATTATTTCTATATGTATATATACATGTACTTATTTTCATGTGTTGAGAGAGAGAGAAAATTGTATCTAGAGAGACATTCAATGTGTTATCACATGCATATCTAGAGATATAGACATATGCACTTATTTCTATGTGTTGAGAGAGAGAGAAAATATATTGTATCATTCTATGTGTATATATATACATGTACTTATTTCCATGTTTTTGGATCGAAAGTGTTTTTGATTCGATTCCAAAGCCTATACCTTATTATTGTTTATCCTTATGAAATATTATGTGTTATTATATTTAATTGGATTTAGTAATTCTATATGTGTTATCACATGTACTTATGTTATGTACCATAATAATTCTATCTATGTGTTATCTTGAAGATACAAATGGCTGCTCCGGATGATAACTTGAGTGATGACATAATGGCGGATATTATCAACGCCGGCACCAATGTGGATGTAGATGACACGAGTCAGTACTTTGCTGATTATGAGGATATCCTGAATATGCCGGTGGTTGAAGATCAACAAATTGTCGCGCAAGAAAATACTGGCGAGGTATATTCGATTATCTATCATCTCTTATAGATGCATGCGTACGTATATTTGTTGTTAATCGTTGTGTTTCTACTCATGTAGCCGGTCTCTGGATCTACATCAACCACCGACAAAAGTAGGAAAGTCCGAGGGCCAAAAAAGCCATTAGAGGGCCGTTTCATAATATCAGAATTCGACACCGACACCGGCAAACCATTGGGACCACATGCTCAGACATATGTCAATCAATGTGGGTTCATTGTAAGGGATAGGATCCCAGTTAGTGCTCGTGAATGGAAGCAGAAGATATCCGCTCCTAATGTTAGTTTTGTATCTGATCGTGATAAGAACCTAGCTTGGAGAGATATCACTCAGCATTTCACATTACAAGCAGATGATGCTTTGAAGGAGCTAGTGAGGGATTGGACAATGAAGAAGATGGCAACATTGTTCCAGAGTTGGAAGAAGACATTGTATAAAAAGTTTATCTTGAAGAATGCTACGCCGAATTTCAATGCTAAGGCGTTTGTCAAGTTGGAGTCCCATTGGGATGCCTTCGTAGAATACAAGACATCTCAAGACAGTGAGGAACGTGTGATGAGGAATCGGCAGAATGCCCGACAGAAGCAATACCATCATCGCATGGGATCAGGTGGTTATAGGAGTGCTATTCCCAAGTGGCAGAACCTAGAAGCAGAGATTACTGCCAAGGGAATCATACCTGAAACAATAGAAAAGAACTGGCCTCAACGCGCGAAGAATTGGTTCTACGCTCATGGGGGAAGCCTAGACCCAGACACTGGCAAGCTAATTTTCGGCCAAAAAATTGAGAGAGCAACACAGAGACTAGCTCGTGCTAGGGAAGAAGCTGATAGTGGTGTTTTCAAGCCCAACAGAGAGAAGGATGAATTGACATATGCCCTAGAGAATCCCGAACACGGTGGTCGAACAAGAGGCTATGGGGCGGTTCCGTGGCTACACGCATTCCCAGCAGACAAGGATACCTACAGAAGCCGCCAGAGAAAGAAGGATGAGGAGGCAGAACGAATTCGTGCATTGGAGCAATTTGTTGATGAGTCACGACAAGCATTGCTTGAATCACGTGAACGAGAAAAATCTCTTGAGGCAAGAATGCAGGAGGAGATCAAGAGGCAAGTGCAGCTAGCAATGAGTCAAATGCAATCGCAATCAACGCCGGGAGTCACCATTAGCCCCGTTGGTCAGATGAAAAGCAGTTGTGCTTCTACGGAGCTGCCAGTTATTCAAGACGACGCTGGGTTGCGCTTCCCTGTTGATGACATTACCGAGCCTCTAACAAAATGTGAGCTGCACATTCCAGATGGTAATGCATCAATCATGGTGGCTGTCGGGGTTGTATCTCCAATAGACCGAACGAAGACACCAAGAATCCATGGATCAGTTATTCAACCTGGATATGCTAGCGTCTCGGTCGATAGAGTGCTCAAAGGTTACAGCAATGTTCCTCTTGACATTGAAGGTGGTGATGGGGAGAAGACACTAGGAGAAACAGAGAAGACATTTATTCAATGGCGCAAACGCTTCATCATCATTCCTGGGGCGCCACCGCTTCCCCTACCTCACCCTAGGTACGAATGAAAGTGAATGAAATATTATTTTCCATTAATTTTCTATTGGCTTCAAAAATAATTGACACACAAATTGTTTTTATAGCAGGGTCTCTCCCCAGCCTAGCCTAATCATTCATTCCCCATCTCATCACAGCGTCGCGGGGGGCGAGACGACTTCATCCCCACGGCGATCGCCAACTCCTACACCGGCCCCATCGCCTCCACAACGATCTCCAACTCCTACACCGGCCCCATCGCCTCCACAACGATCTCCAACTCCTACACCGGCCCCACCGCCTCCACAACGATCTCCAACGTCTCCACGCCGGTCTCCACCAACACCGGCCTCATCGCCTCCACGCCGATCTCCAACACCGCCCCCACCCCCTCCACAGCGACGCACTACAAAGACGTCTAAGGTCCCGGCGGCAAAGAAGACCCCAAGAAAAAGAGTTATTTCTCAAGAAATACTTCCTGAAAAGACTGATGAGCAAATAGCAGCTGAAGAAGACAAAAAAGTAAAAGATTTTTTTATAGATATCAAAAACAAGAGTCAAGCAAAGCTTAAGGAGAAGCCGTACTTTTACATACCACGAGATGTGCTGAGGCAGAAGGTCGATGCTCACAAGAAAAAGATGATTGAACTTCGTAAGCCTTCGCCACTATCAGACTATGACCGCTCCCTCGTGAAGTCACATGATGCAGATAAGAAAAGGAAAAGAGCATCAGGGAAGGATGTCCCACAGCTCGGACAACAGAAGCAACCAATGCAAAATCTTATTGTTGCTAATGAATATGGTTCCAACATAGAAGTCTATCGACCAGACAACTCTGGAGAAGTGTCGGTTCAAGCCCTTAATGCTTTTTTTAAAGATACTGGTTTAACCTTGGATCAATTGACGGGCAAAGCTCCAATCCAGAACCTGGAAGTTGATACCTGGAAGACTTATAAATATGGCAAAAGTCTGTACAACCCTGCGGCTCTGAATGAATTGGGTACGCAAATGTACTTGCTCAACAAGTGGTACATGCAGGCGTGTGGCAGGGGTGAGCAGTGGATCTTTGTCAGATTTAGAGACCATCATTACTTCCGTGGCGATGACATCTTACATATTAGTTTCGAAGAATTGCATCAACTATTCCACTTGGACGCTCTGGACAAATCAATCATGAGCTCCTTTTGTTTGTAAGTGATTCTTACTTTTATTTAATAAACTCACTTCCATGCGTACGTGTATATAATTATCCTCACATGTAACTTATATTTATATATAGATTCCAGATGTCAGAGCTCCAAAGAATACAAGACACCAGTGTTGGCTTCATTGATCCTTATATCGTATTCAAAACCGATATTATTGTCAAGGACCACTGGGTATCTGAAGCACAGAGGAATATCATGAAGTTCTTCGTGAAGCAGCACGACAAGACAACAATACTTTTCCCGTACAACTTTGAGTAAGTGTTAATAATAATGTAGTCTACACATTTTATGTAATATCAATACAACTTATATGCATGTACGTGTGTGTATAAACCAATGCAGTTTTCACTGGATACTCATTGTCATTGAGTTAAACTCAAGTCGGTTACTAATCTTTGACTCGTTGAGAAAAGAACGGGCACTATACCAAGATATGATAGATATTATCCAGGGGTAATTTCGATCTCTCGCGCACAACTATTATTGAATAGACTTTGCCATAATTTATTAACGATCGTACATTATTGGTCGCACAGGGTTTGGAAAGAGTTTATTCGGCAACATCGCAAGGATTGCAAGGCACCACTTAATGTAGTTGAAATACCAGTAAGTTGTACTATATACACTTCCCCACGTGTTTAATTACTATATCGTACTTCAATTTACGTGTGAGATGATGAGAATAATCTTCTTCTCGTACAGTGGTGTTTGCGGCAGGAACCAGGTAATAACTTGTGTGGATACTACGTTTGTGAATTTATCACTGCGCACATAAGAAGAACTCCTGAAGATGTCCTCAGAGTACGTATATATCAATATTTATTTATTTTTAAAAGAATATATATACATATATGTGTATTAATACTTTTCCTTTTATTTCAAATGCAAGACTGAATGGTTGAAACGAAGGGTCATGCAAAAAGACCATCTGAAAGCAGTTCAAGAGTCAATAGCAGGATATCTTCTAGAAAAAGTGCTAAATCCCAACGGCGAGTTCTACTTTGATCTTAAGGAATAAATGATGTAAATTAAATGTTTGTTGATATCGTTATTTTCGAGAACAAGATTATGAAAGTGTTGTATATACACATATATATATATATATCTATAATATATATAGTTTCATACTTTATTCGAATATAATAATGCTCAAGATGAGAATTAGATGTAATTATATGCATGCGTGTATTTATATTAGCAACGTAGAATACGTACATAAAAACATATTATATATTAAATAAATACGTGTAACTGAACTGAAAACAAATTAAACAAAAAAAAAAGAAAAAGAAAAGGAACCGTTAGTCCCAGTTGGGGTTACCAACCCGGACTAAAGGGTGAACCATTAGTCCCGGTTGGTAACCCCAACCGGGACTAAAGGGTGCGCCAGGTTCGCTCGGCTGGAGGGCCTTTAGTCCCGGTTGGTGTTACCAACCGGGACTAAAGGTCCCTCTTTAATCCCGGCTCGATGACCCGGGACTGAAGGTTCCACCTTTAGTCCCGGGATCGTTGTCCCGGCGCGGTAACCGGGACTAAAGGCTGTTACCGCCCGGGACAACAGGTCCATTCTGTAGTAGTGGTCTGACATATGGGCCCGGGGTACCTTCACCGCCCATGAAGGCTAGGTGGATCCACCAGCATGGAGATCAAGTCATACCAAGGATATCTGGTGCCATCATATCTAGGCGATAGGGTAGAATCATTCTGTTGCGCATTCCATGTAACAAACTAGGAATCCCATCTATTAGCCGATCGGATCTACTGTAACCATATCCCCTCGGACTATATAAGGAGGGATAGGGGCCACCCGATCGAGATCCCATCTTCTACATTCTAGCGCATAGCTACAAGTAGCAGCCCCTGTAATCGAGCATACGAATATAGAGAGAAGCAACTTCAAACTAGACATAAGGCACCACGTGCCTGAACCAGTATAATCCCTGTGTCTTGTGTGCTACCTGTCTGATTCACCTTACATGAATAGTTGCTAGGTATTGCCAGAGCTAATTCTTTTGACAGTTGGCATGCCAGGTAGGGGCCTTTCGCGTACAGATTCATTGTGTTTCAGATGGGCCTCGTCTTCAAGTTTGGTGACGACGCGGAGGAGATGCAGCCGGGAGAAAAGATCACCTTTGGCAACCTGGACTTCGTCGCCGATCAGCTCAGGAACCTACACCTGCAGAAACTCAAATCGCCTGCACAGGAGGAAGAGCGACCACCCCCGGTCCGTGCATTCATCACCAGACTAGAGGAAGCCATAGACGGAGGACCACTCGCCCTCACCCGCCACGGCTGCATCCTCGCCGAAGCTAGTCGAGAGCACAAACTTGATGTGACTTTCTATATCTAGAAAGATCCAGACTCTGACCCTAAAGCAGGTTCATAACTGCTACCCGACCACATCTCCCTGACTTTCCGACCGAATTAAGGAATGTGGTGGCGACCTACGCAAGCTAGCTTCCACAAACCGCGGTGGCACCCACCGAACCTTGTACCGATGAATTTGGAGGTTACGACTTAGATCGGTCAGACTGGGCATGTAGTGATGATGACTTCGACCCCCGACACATCGGGCTGGTCATCTACAGCCTCAGCGAAGGAGGCACCGAGCAAGAGGAGTCGGCTGCTTCCGATGGCGGCTTGAATGGGCTCAGGGCCGACACATCTGGTCTTATCAACCCTGCTGGGTTCTTTTGGTTCCTCGACAGCTGTGACCAGCTCCTTGAGTGTTTCAAGTTGGAGGATGATGAGGACACTATTCTCTTGCATATGCGTGAATGCTTCATCGACACTCTCGATCAAGACGCCCCCTGAGAGGAAAATGAGTGACACTCCCTGGATCAATCTCCTCGTGGCCACTTCAACTTCGACTATGAGGTCCCCAACAAAACTAGCCATGAGGCTTGAACTCAACTGCTCAACGACAATGATATGCTGGCAGAGGAAAATAGGCAGTTTTGCCAACAACTTTGGGAGCAAAATGTGGCACGGGGATGCTAGGCTTACAATGACATCCTATGGGCAGCTCCACCATACCCGAGAGCCGACCAGAACCTAGCCGAGGCACTATGGGAAATGATGGACATGCCATAGTTGTCGACTGAGCAAGGACATCAGACGCTTTTGTAGATTCGGGTGCTAGTGGCAGCCACAGCGGTTCAGATCCCCAAGGAAAGCCATGCCTCAGCTTCCCATGGATGGCCTCCATGGCCCTAGAGGGCTCAAGATCATCCCCTGGAGGGCGTAGGTGACCATCAATAGCCAGAGCCCCATCAAAACTCCATCCGCGATCAGGACGCAGCAACGGTGGACATACCTCCCACCAGGATGACGAACATGACCGTTCACTGGATGAGAGAAATTCGAGGAACGCCTGAGAGCTAGCGCCCCTGTGGAGGATTACTTCCCACATTGGGTGGGGCCAGTCACATTCGGGGTCTGAATTTGGGCGGTGCCGACACCTCTGAAATTCCTTGCTCCAAACATTGAGATCTAGAACGGCCAGACCGACCTGAAGATCTGGCTCGTCAACTATCGACTCGCCATGAGAGTCGCGTCTAAACCAAAGCCGAACTTCATGATCCAGTACCTATCACTAATCCTCACTGACTCGGCTAGGACCTAGTTGAACCATCTGCGGGAAGGCACTGTCAACAGCTAGGCTGACCTCGAGCGGGAGTTTTACAATCAGTTCGAGGGGGCTTATGCCAAGCCCAACACCGCTTGGGAACTCCTATGGTGCAAGTGCGAGGCGAAGGAGATCCTGCATGCCTACATTGGGTGCTTCAACCAGCACAAGAACCAGCTCCAGGACGTCCTCGATTCAAACGTCATCAACTCTTTCATGACGGGTGTGAAGAGCGAGGCCCTCATTAGTGACATATGCCAAAAGAAGAATATCACCATTAGAGAGATGTTCGACCATGGTTAGGAGCACGCCAATGGAGAAGATGCCATCAATGCCAGCAATGGCAAGTACAAGTCCTGTATAGATGACAACGACAATCCTTCTTCGTCCAAAAAGAAGGACCATAAGCATAGAGTGGAGTTTGTTGCCAACACCGAAAAGCATGGCGGCAGCAAGCAGAAACAAAGCAGTCAGGACAAGTTCGACAATATCATGAGCAGGTCCTGCCAGAATCACAGTTTTTGAGTGACCCATCTTGCCAAGGTTTGCAACACATACAAGAAGCGAATCGCGCAAGAAGGTGAGAAGGAAGCAACCAAAGGGGTCCACCCAAACAATGGCAAGTGGAGAGAGGGCGGTGACACCATGCTTTTGTTTGGTGGCTCAAAGGCTTATGAGGACCGTCAGCACCAGAAACTTATGCATCGGAAGGTTTACGCCGCCGTCCCGGCTACCTCGGTCTATCTGCGCTGGTCCGAGTGGCCGATTACCTTCGACAGGAGTGACCATCATGATCATGTCGTGGAGGCAGGCCGATTCCCGCTGGTGGTCATTGTGATGGTGGAAAACATGAGGATGATGAAGGTCCTCATGGACGAGGGAAGCGGCATCAACATCCTTTACAAGGATGCCTTCGACAGACTCAATGTCGACATGAAGCTTCCACTAAGTTTTTATTGCTACAGTCCAATCCTAAAGATCTTCCACTTCAAACACTGCATATCATTGCAACAGCCTGAATGCATTTGTAGGGGCGGTTCCTGATCCAACCGCCCCTACAAATAGTTTCTATTTTTTAAATTATAAATTCTATATTTTTTATATCCTAAAAACACAAAGTAATATAAAAAAATTGTGTATATGCACAAATATAATATTTTGTATTATTCTATATATGAAGAAATATATATATATAAACAATTATAGTCAAAACAATATAGAAAACAAAAAAAAACAAAAATTAAAAATTTGAATTTTAAAACTTTGGCTACAATTTTATGACATTAAATGAAATAAAATGAAAATGTTGTAAACATAAAAGTTGTATAACTCATCAACATGTACAACTTTTATTTTGGTCATCTTGTCATGTGACTTTGTAGAAATTGTACAACTTTACCCACCCAGCCATGATTTCCAATGCCGGGGTTTGCAAAGCCCACAACACCTCTACCTAGGAAGTGTGGCAGGGTTTCACTACGTAACCCTTTGCTAGTCGCACTAACAAGTCATAGCTACTAAGGTTTCAGCCGTCTAGCCGTATGTGGCCCTCCTCTAGGAGTGACACGTGTGGTCGCGGCACGGTACACACCCTAGCAGGAAAAAAAACATACCAACTAGTGCCCCCTCTTGTCCTTCCAGAAATCTATAGACAAGCTAGTACAAACTAGGTAACAGGTTAAAGTCAGAGCCATATGACACTCGGGGTTGTATGAAACCTCCTGAGTGGCCGCTTCAGGATTAAGTCCTTATGGAGAGGCACTAGAGCACTCAACCCCGTACTCTAGCACCTAATTGTTGCTAAAAAGCTCCATTTTATCACATTGCATAATATCTTTAGTCATGTTTAACAATTATTTTATGTTGAGCGCTGCAGCATCTATCCAAAATGTATCCCAAACCATAGGTATCAAGGATATGTGGTAAAGTAATAATCTAGGTAAAGTCCTTAAGGGTACTTCAAATTTAAACACATGTATGTAAATGAATTGTAGAGTTCATAAGTACAAGGAGCCTTTGCTAAAATTGCCTTCCTCAAAGTTTTCCTCTTGATATTGCTGGTCTCCCTACTGATCCTCAGTCACCTCGAACTGATCACCTTCTAAATGTGTTCCAATTCACCAATCAAGCATCCAATCCAATCATTATATGCATACAAATAGACTTCTATTAGAACACTACACCAAACAGTGGAAACATAGACTGAAAAGCTTATAAAACTATTCTACGTACTGCTACGAACACGTGAGTGAAAGAATCACTCAAATCGGACTTAAAACGTAAAAGTTATGCATAAAACAAGTTTTAATGGCATTTCTATAAATAAACCAAACTCAAATTTGAATTTAAACTAAAAACATCTGAATTTAAATGAATTATGGATGGCGCGCACTATTTCCTAAAACTACAGGGACTAAAACAAATAATAATAGGACTGAAAAGTAACTCTTTTGAACTATACTGGACCACGAGTTGATTCACTAAAAACCCGAGGGCTAAACTGCAAAAGTGCGCGATGGGTCGCAGTTGACCCGTCGCCGACTGACTGGGCGGCCACGTGGCTGCGCATGAGTGGTGCAGTGCACCACGTGCGCATGGACATGGCGTGTGGTGGCGGTGA
The DNA here is from genome assembly GCF_019320115.1 of Miscanthus floridulus. Lineage (NCBI taxonomy): Eukaryota > Viridiplantae > Streptophyta > Magnoliopsida > Poales > Poaceae > Miscanthus > Miscanthus floridulus. The sequence continues at coordinate 1,983 of NW_027096840.1, read as the reverse complement.
GCCGAGTCCACGGCTCTCTGGTGGACCGGCTACATCCCGAACTGGTATGGCCTAATCATGGCCGTCCATCTAACATCCAACGGTGCTGGCGCGAAGGCACAGAGGGTCACCGGGGAAGACAACTCCCGCGGCCAACACCATGGCCGGCGGCCAGTCAAGCTCGGTGGCGGACGCCGGGATGGTGATTCCGGCCACGCTGTTCCAAACTTAAAGCACTGGGATGATGTGCGCGATCTCACGAACTCAATGAAATGCTAATCTAGGCTGAGGAACACGTCGAGACGACGACCCCCATGGCACCATAATCGGTGAGATGCGGAGCATGCTAACACGGTGATTCTATGAAATGAGAGCGAAAACAAATGCGCGGGAACAACGAGGGGTATACCGCGGGTCCGATGCGAGGGTTTGCGGCGTCCGAGAAGGCTCCGAAGGACTGGGTCGACGGCGGCGGTGAGCTGGAGAGAGAACATGTTCGTGGGTGAGTGAAATCCGAGCGATTTGTTACCAAAATGAAGAAATGAGGGCACCTACGGACACGGTGAGTCACAGCAGAGCTCCGAGGTGCATCGACGTCGTTGATTGGGCACTGGAACGTCGGATTGCGGGGCGGCGATGCGAGCTCGAATGCGGCCGGGGAAAAAGGTAGAGAGGGAGGGGCTCGACAGTGGGCTTTATAGGCCGGACAGGCGTGCAGAGATGGGAAGCAAGCATGGCGGGCTACGAATCATAGGATTTCAAATCCCTTCCATGCTGGCACAGGAGCGGCGGCGAGTTGCCGTAGACGGCGTGCGCCATCGCTGGGACGAAGAAGGAAGGGAAGCGGGAGGCTGACGAGTGGGTCCCGCATGCAGTGAGTGAGAGAGACGAGCGTGCGGGCGTGGCTTGGACGCGGAGTAGGCTGCTGCCTGGGCCGATGGCGTCGAAGTGGGCCACAGTGGTGGGCTGCAGGTGCGCGCGAGTGCGGAGCGACGCCCAGGCGCGGAGCGGGCCGCGAGCAAGCCTTGCGGCCGGGCCGCGTGCGCGAAGGAGGGAAGGTAGGGGAGGCGCGGGGCTGGGCCGCCAGCAGGCTAGGCGTGGGAAGGGGAAGGAGGAAAGGGCTGGGCCAGTTCTGGAGTTGGGCTAGAAAGGGAGAAAGAAGAAAGTTTTTAAAAGAAAATCCTTTCCTATTTTCAAAGCTATGAAAATTGATCAAATTCAAATGAAATTTGAATTCAACATCAAACAACCTAGCCCTACACTCAACCAAAAACAGTAGGCTTCGGCATGAAAGCAACAAACATGTTTTTAAACCTTATAGTTAATTTTAATTAACCAAAGTTTATTATTTGGCCAAGGTTAAAATGCATAGAAAATCCAATAAATGCTCAAATTTAATTACTAATTTGCAAATGAAATTTTAGGGTGTTACAAATAACTACACACTCAATTTTTGAGGAGTCAGCGTTTTTAAAAGTTTAATCAAATGGCACTATATAACAAAAGATGTTAATATTTATGTTGTGTTTTAAAAACGACGCACCTATGCTACATTGTGGTACATCATTTTCGTTTAATCATTCATTTATTCTGTTTTAAATGGTAGTTTCGAACAAACAGTGACTAAATGTCAAGAGAACGATTGTTTACCGTTTAGCGTTTAGAATAACATCATTGATAAGTATCAGCATATTATATTTTTTAAAATAAACTTATTTGAAGATACAAATTGATATTCATGTTGTGTATTAAACACTGTTCACCTAAACGCTGCATGGTGGTACACCGTTTTAATTTAATCATCCATTTATCCTATTTTAGATGGTTGTTTTGTAGGAATAATGACTAGAGGTGAATAGAACGACTGTTTACAGTGGCTCCATTTTGAATGGTTGACATGGCGCCATGTCATAAAAAATTGCTTTCGAAACCGTTCAGGGTGAATGGGTAAATCAGACTCACACAATAGTTAAACCAGGTCATATGGAGTTTTTCTATACTAGT
>NW_027096839.1:17002-60000 GCF_019320115.1 Miscanthus floridulus | reverse complement strand
TCAAGGTACCATCTGGATTCTCCTCAAATATAAAGGGTATTATAAATGTGCCGGAGAAGAAATTCTGTAACTTAAAGTCCCATGACTGTCACGTTCTCATGACGCAATTACTTCCAGTTGCATTAAGAGGAATTCTACCTCCAAATGTACGTCTAGCCACTGTGAAGCTATGTGCATTCCTCAATGCAATTTCTCAGAAGGCAATTGATCCAACTGATCTAGCTAAACTACAGAATGATGTGGTTCAATGTCTCGTCAGCTTTGAGTTGGTGTTCCCTCCTTCCTTCTTTGATATTATGACACACCTCCTAGTTCACCTAGTCAAGGAGATTTTCACTCTCGGTCCTGTGTTCCTACACAACATGTTCCCCTTAGAGAGATTCATGGGAGTCCTGAAGAAATATGTTCACAACCGTGCTCGCCCAGAAGGAAGCATCGCCAAGGGCTATGGAACAGAAGAGGTCATTGAGTTCTGTGTTGACTTTATTCCCGACCTTGACTCGATTGGTGTTCCTGAATCGAGACATGAGGGGAGACTAAGCGGAAAGGGGACACTAGGGAGGAAAACATATATTGGTATGGATGATGATTATTTCAATAAAGCGCACTACACAGTTCTACAGAACTCCTCTTTGGTAGATCCGTATATTGAGACACACAAGGATCTCTTACGATCCGAGTTTCCAAGGAAGACTGAAGCTTGGATTACGCGTAAGCACATGGAAACTTTCGGTGGTTGGTTGCGAAAAAATGTCAAGGTGATGAGAGCATCCATGAGCAACTGTATTTATTGGCTATGCAACCATCATGGCATATCGTCACATACAAAGGGTACGAGATAAATGGGAACATATTCTACACAGTAGCCCAAGATAAAAGGAGTACCAACCAAAACAGTGGTGTCCGCATAGATGCCACAGACCCGAATGGGAATAAGCAGACATATTATGGACGCATAGATGAAATATGGGAACTAGAATATGCACCTACTTTGAAGATCCCATTGTTCAAGTGCCAATGGGTCAAGGTGACCGGAGGCGGGGTAACAGTAGACAATGAGTATGGAATGACAACAGTAGACCTTAGTAATATTGGGTACAAAGACGAACCATTCGTCCTTTCCAAGGATGTGAATCAGGTGTTCTATGTCAATGATATGTCTACTAAACCAAAAAGAGGGAAAAACGATAATGACTCAACCAAAGAGCCAAAGCGCCACATAGTTCTTTCAGGGAAAAGAGTCATCGTGGGAATTGAGGACAAGTCGGACATGTTAGAAGATTATGAAAAGGATGACCGAATTCCGCCCTTCAAAGTGAACAAAGACCCTAGCATCTTGGTAAATGATGAGGACACTCCATGGTTACGAAGCGATCATAACCAAGGGACATACGTAAAGAAGAAGTTCACTGCTGTGCCCACTTGATGATATAGTGATTTAATGTAGTGTGTGTTTGAGATATTATGTAATAATTGTGAATTCAGATGTTTATTATGTCATGTTTCAAATTAAATCAATGTTTGATTTGGTGGGATTTCTCTCTCAAAAAGGTAAATTAGGATACTGAGTGATGAAAAATTAAAATATTAACGTTAAAATGATGTGAAAACAAATTTCCTGTCCAAAACCAATAGTTTGAATAATTTTAATTAAACACTACATTTTTGCATTAACGAAATAATAAATATTAGTTACATTATGTTTTATAATTCTAACAAAAAATAAAAAAAGTTAGGTTATAGATTTTTCCTATGTGCAATAAACAAAAAGAAAATTCATATTTTTAACAAAATAATTTTATGCCTTTTATTTAATTTACTATGTATTTAACAAAAACTATTGCATTTCTATTGTATTTAACAAGACTATTGCTTAAAATAGGCGGGAAACGAAACTGCAGCCCACCTTTACTCCCGGGTGGGAAGCCCACCCAGGAGTAAAGGTGGGCTGCAGTTTCGTGGCCCGCCAAAAAAAACCCTTTACTCCCGGTGCGTGTTACCAACCGGGAGTAAAGGTATACCTTTACTCCCAGTTGGTAACACGCACCGGGAGTAAAGAGACCTTTACTCCCGGTTGGTAATACGCATCGGGAGTAAAGGGTTTTTACTCCCGGTTGGTGGTTGGCACCTGGAGTAATTCTCTCTGATATATAACCTCCAGCGCCTGGCGCAGATCGATCCGCTCGTCTTCTTCCTCGTCGAACACCGCCGCCCTCTTCTTCCTCGCGCCGTCGTCCGTTCGCCTTCCGTGACACCGCCGCCCTCTTCTTCCTCGTGCGGCCTCCACCGCGCACGCCCGTGCCCCACCTCCGCGCGCGCCTGTGGCCCTCCACCGCGCCCGAGGCCCTCCACTGCCGAGCTCGAGGTGATATGTTCGTCGATCTCTTTGTACATTCTCTTTGTACATTCTCAGACGAGGCCCTCCACTGCCTTTGCTCAATAGAAGAATTTTTTCTATCTTCATAGATCAATGTTTGTTAACGAAATTTTATCCAAATATATTTATGTAGGGTCTTTTTTTTTGAAGGATTTGTTGTAGGATATATAATATGGTCAAATAGGAACTCAATTTGGATACCCAGTTTGTAAACTAAGCGTTTTTTAGTTTATAAAAAATATCACATGTGATGATGTAAGCAGTTTTGGTTGGACTTGCATGCATGGCTACAGACAATGAAGGAAAACTTCAATGTTTCTTCATTTGTGAACTTTGAATATACAGATATAATATATTAATGTTGCTAAAGTAATATGAGCATTACATATTTTTTCAACTTTATATCATAGCATCAGAGATCGCCTGTAGAAGAAGAAAATAAATTCTTATCATTTTGGAAATAGTAATGGTTATATTAGCAATAAGACACATATACTTACATTTCATAATGACTTATACTTACATTATCAACATAGAATTTTCTCATATGATGAATGACTACATGGTTCACATGGTACATAGGATCATAACATCACGCACCGACACCGCCCCGGCCCGCCTCACGTCGTCGTCGTCGTCAGCACGCCGGCCCGCCTCACGTCGTCGTCGTCAGCACACCGGCCACCGCGCCGACACGTATATATATGTCATTTGTATTCATATGCATGTATATATACATCGCGGAGCACCGCCGCCCTCGTTCGCCCATGCGTTTCTATGTATACGGCGGAGCACCGCCGCCCTCGTTCACCCATGTGTACAGACATATATACGGCGGAGTGGAGCACCGCCACTCTTGTCACACCGCTTTTTCTCGTGGCCTAGTTGATCAACATTCGTATTATCGTTATCGTTAATGCTAAACAATCACACCAGGGCGAACCGCGCTGTTGATGTCACCGACGTGGTTCGCCCTAGTCACCGACGCAATTTGCCCTCGGCCGTTTATGTATAGCCCTAATTCGCCCTAGTACCGACGTAGTTCGCCCTAGTGTGGCGAATTGCGTCCGTGGCCGAGGGGCAAGATTTAATAATGCATATTGTTCGTAGATTTTACGCATGTAAGCAAAGATTTGACGTACTATAAAAATAATGTTTATGTTTTGTAGCCCTCTGGATCGACATCAACAACTACAACGAAGAGTAAAAATGTTCGAGGTCCCAAAAAGCCATTGGAGGGCCGCTTCATCATCTCGGAGTTCAATGTGGATACAGGAGAACCGGGGGGGGGGGGGCGAATAAAATAAAATTTGTGCACCACTGTGGTTACCTTGTACGGGACCAGCTCCCAATTAGTACCCGTGAATGGAAGAAGAAGACCAATGCTCCTCATATCAGTTTTGTCTCCGATCGTGACAAGGCGTTAATTTGGAAAGATGTCTTGGTACATTTCACGCTCGAAACAGATGGTTATGATGATATAATAGATGGTGATGAATTGAAGGAGCGAGTTAGGGATTGGGCAAAGAAGAAGATGGCCACCCAGTTTCAGACTTGGAAGAAACACCTATACACGACGTATGTCAAGAAGAACATAGCACCAGATTTTACTGTCCTAGGCCCGATCTCAAAGCAGAGGCCCTATTGGGATGAGTTTGTACAGTATAAGACTTCGGAAGAGGGTGTGAGTCGGGTGATAAAGAACCAACGTAATGCCCAACAGAAGACATACCACCATACCTTGGGATCAGGTGGCTATCCGACTGCCATTAAGAAGTGGAACAAAATGGAAGCAGACCTTCTTGCCAAGGGTATCAGACCAGAATCACTCGAGTGGGGAGAACGTGCAAAGAATTGATTTTTCGGTCATGGGGGAACGCTAGACCAGGAGACAGGGAAGTGCGTTTATGGCGCAAGACTGCAAGAAGCAGCAGAAAGATTGTTTTATGCTCAGAGAGCTACTGCTAGTGGTGCGTTTAGGCCCAACAGAGAGAAGGATGAGCTGACATACGCCATTGGGACTATTGAACATGGTGGCCGAACTAGAGACAAAGGAAGTGTCTCGTGGGAGCATGGATTCCCTCAGGACAGACCTTCCTACAGAAGTCGCCAGAGAAAGAAGGAAGAAGAGGCACAGCGGCTCCAGAGGTTGGAGGAAGCGGTGCGTGAAGCACAGGAGCGGGAAAAAAACCTTGAAGCGAGAATGCAGGAGGAAATTAGAAGGCAAGTGCAAATAGCAGTGAGTGCAAGCAAGCAGGCATCAGAGCCAGGAATCAACATTAGCCAATCTGTTCAGTTGAAAAGCAGCTGCGCTTCCACGGAGATACCAAATCAAGGGGACATAGGACTGCGCTTCCCTGTGGATGACGTCACTGAACCTTGTACAACGTGTGAGCTACACATTCCGAAGGAGAATTCCACAATCAAGGTGGCTATCGGTCTTGTTAATCCTATCGACCGAACCAAGACACCAAGGATTCATGGGAATATAATCCAAGAAGGATATGCTACCATCTCGGTAGATAAAGCTGAAAAAGGTTTTAGTGATTTGCCTCTTGACATTCCTGGAGGTGATGGCGAGAAGACTCTAGGAGAAGCGGAGAAGACATTCATTCTATGGTGCAAGCGCTACATCATCATTCCAGGGATGTCGGCTCCACCTCCTCCTGAACTACCTCACCATAGGTACGTGCGGATGAAAACACTACATCATTAATTTGTATTGGCTTAAATAATTAACAATCTGCTCATAATAATATGTCATTCCTTTTTTTGTAGCAGATCCTCCCCCAACCTAAATCCAATTGTTCAATCGCCAGATCATCATAGTGCTCTGTACGATGACATTGTGTTGGAAGGCGAGGCTGCATCCACACCATCTCCAAGGAGGTCTCCAACGCCGCAGCCGCCACCTCCAAGGAGGTCTCCAACGCCGCTGCCAACACCTCCAAGGAGGTCTCCAACGCCTCCCCCGCCCCCGCCTACCAAGAAGCCTAGCAAGAGGCTAGCCCCTCAAACGAAGAACCAGTCCCCGCCTGCAAAGAAAGCCACCATGAAACCAAGGGCTATTCCCAAAATAATATCTGAAGAGAAGGAAGAAGGAACTGATGCATATAAAAAAGACATGTCTAGATTCTATGACAAACTTAAAATGAATCAAGAAGCAAGGAGAAACCCGGAGAAACCGTACTTCTTCGTAGCTCCAGATATTCTAAGAAAAAAGGTGACTTCTTACCAGCAACAACAGCGGGAATCTCGTAAGCCGTCCAAATCAACGTTATCGGACTATGACCGTACTCTCACCAAGTCAATTGAGGCGGCACAGAAAAAGAAGCGGGCAGGGAAAGGAGTTGCCCAACTCGGACAACAAGCGCACCAATCAATCCCCCCGCTAGTTGTTGGTAATGAATATGGTTCGAATTTAGGATTAATGCATCAGGCAAACATACCTCCGGATGTCGATTTGGATCACCTTGGTGAATTTCTTGATGAGACTGGTCTCGACCTTTACCAGATGTTTGGTGATGGAAACATTGAGAGTGCGGCGGAGGTTGATATTTGGAAGAAAAAATTTGTACTAGGCCAGAGTCTATACAACCCTCAAGCCTTATCTGATCTGGGGACGCAAATGTACCTGCTAAACAAGTGGTACATGCAGGCGTCTACCAGTGGAGACTTCTGCGTTGGTGTCAGAATTAGAGACGAACATTGGTTCCGTGGCGATGATGTTATGTATGTTGACTTTGCAGAATTTCATCAACTATGCCACCTGACCTCTCTGGACAAAGTTATCATTAGCTGCTATTGCCTGTAAGTAATAATTCTTTCGATCTATTATTAAACTCATCATATGTGTGTATATGCATATAAATTATCCTAACAAGTACTATATATATGCAGATTTACAATGACAGAGCTCAGAAAGGAAGGCTGCAATAAAATTGGTTTTGTTGATCCCCATATAGTATTCAAAGACCCAATTACTCCAAAGACTAATTGGAAGTCTGAGTCAGAGAGTAACCTCATGAACTTCTTAGTGAACCAACGCCACAAGAAGGATATACACTTTCCCTATAACTTCAAGTGAGTGTTAATCATGTCGATCATCCTTAATGGCTCATATGTTGATTCTAGTTAATTAATGAGTGTTATGCGTTATATCCTATAAACACATGCAGCAATCACTGGATATTGATGGACATCGATCTGGTGAAAAGTCACTTGATAATCTATGACTCGATGAGAAAACCACAACAAGACTACCAAGATATGATAGATATTATCCAGAGGTAATTTCGGGATCTCTAGCAACTATATATACACACAAATATGATGATTAACTATATCTGATGACGTGGCAAATTTTTTATTGGGCAGTGTTTGGAAAACCTTTATTGAGAAGCAACACATGGAAAAATGCAAAGCGCCACTGAATGTAATCCCTTTGAAAGTAAGTCCCCTGAATCGCATCATCTTTATTAATTAAACATATAGCTTTCACCGGATCACCAGATTGGATGACAAATCTTTTTCTCGTAAAGTGGTGTCTGAGGCAGGAACAGGGGAACAACTACTGTGGTTACTATGTTTGCAAGTTTATCAAGGTGCTCTCCCAAAGAACTCCTACAGAGAGACTCAAAGTACGTTAAAAATACACTATATATTCATTTAATTATTATTATTGATTGTGTTACTATGTCTTTATATATATATATATATATATGTACATATATTAATTTATTTTCCTTTAATTCAAACCTGTAGACTCGATGGTTGGAGGAAAAGGTCATACGGCAAGACCAAATCAAAGCAATTCAAGAGTCTATAGCCGGATTTTTTAATGAGCAGGTCATCGATTCCAAGGGCGAGTTCTACTTCGACCCAACACTGCCATTGAAGCCAAGCTAGAGGATGAGAGGAAACTTGTTATGTCACAACAACTGTAATGCAATCTTTTGTAATATATGCACATGAAATAATATAATGTAAAATACACATATGCATGCATGCATGTAAATATATATATGATGCATGCATGCATATATATATATATATATATATATATATATATATATATATATATATATATATATATATATATATATTTCTATGCTTGAATTGTGTGATTTAATACGTTCATTGTGCTTGAACCGAAACATACTATACGCGCGTATAAATGTATAATTAGCAGCGTACAATATGACTTCGAAAACCTATTTTGAAAAGAAAACAAAAAAATAAAAAGAAAAGAAAAAAGAAAAAAACCTTTAGTCCCGATTCGTATTACCAACCGGGACTAAAGGTGCCGGCCATCGTGGCATGTCAGGAGGCACCTTTAGTCCCGGTTGGTGTTACCCACCGGGACTAAAGGTCCTCCTTTAGTCCCGGTTCCTGACCCGGGACTAAAGGACCCCCATTTAGTCCCGGATGCTTGCTCCCGGGTGGGGAACCGGGACTAGAGGGGGTTCCCCACCGGGAGTAAAGCTCGGTTTTCTACCAGTGTTATTAAAACGATGGATCTCCACTCCATCCGACCTCCGGCGAGATGCCGGACGGGAAAGGGAGGGAGAGCAGCGGTGGCGACAGCGCTTGCGTGTCTCGCTAGGGCGAGGCTGTCACGAGTATATTCGTCTGCCCCAGCCTCACGTATGTGATTACGTGAGCAGTAGAAATTGCACAATGACGCAAGCAAAACGAATTTATGGGATCTTCGAAAGGAAAATGAGGAACCTTTTTCTTATCTCTTTATTAGGATTATCAAAATCAATTAAAAAAATCTCAATGACATCTAAATAGACCAAATTCTAGCGTGGACTATAAGAATCCGACCACCTAGATTATATGAATCCCAGTATCTCGCACAAATCCACTATTCGGATCACAAGCTTGACTCGGCAGACCCATACAATCACTGCCTGGTACGGTACTAACGCGGCAGTGACATGGACGATGGCATTCATCGTATGACTACATAATAAGGGGTTAGACTGAGCAGTGATAGACAAGCTGCATCACTACCAATTGCGCCATCTGCCGAATCAATGTCCGGAAATGATGTCGAGTTCGGACCCTGTAGTGATAGGCACTATGACTGCCGATTGCTGACTGCCGGCTCCGATTCTAGCAGCGTGCTGAGTTTAGACCCGACACTGATCCATGGATCTGAAGTAGTACGTTTGATTTGATCTCATAGTCAGAGTAATAGTTAATTAGTGAGACGTGATATATGGAGTTATAAATCCGGGACACTATATCTTGGTACCATATACTATATTGTTTACATACGGATATATAGATATAGATATAGGTATGGATAACTATATTTTTTAGATATAGATATATAGATACATATACAAATACAGATACAGATACAAATATAGATAGAATAAGATATAGATATAGATATAGATAAAGATATAAATACATATATACAAATACAACAACATATTTGCAAGACTGGTGGTTTGCTCATTTATTTTGATCTGATAGCAGCAAGATATTATTATACCTTATTCTTTGCATAGCAAAATCTCTTAGTTGGAAGAGCAAATATAACATATCTAAGTTTGGAGGTGAAGCGTCTATATAATAGAAGTTTCCAACTAAAACAGATTACTAAACAATAGTAGTCCAGCCCCTCCCACCTCGAAGAAAGGAATTAAAGGAGCAAGAATACTCGTTTTCTCATGGCACTATTCAAGAAAAGTTACACCAGCATCAATGAATTGATAGCCGTTCCTCTCTTGGTTCTTTTGATCATGGCTTCAATGTCCCTGTCCTTCCAAGGTGGAACTACCCTATCTAGTTGCACTGTATTTTTCTTTTTTCCAACAAATTAACCAACCAATTTTTATGGTTGTCTGATTTGAGAATTATATTAGAGTGCATGAGAAGGGCGACGATGGCCGTCAACAGGGATCCCCGGCGCTTCGGCAGCCACGGCCGAGCACGTCGTGCTACTACCAGACCACTGTGGATTGTTCGTTTAAGCAATGCCAGAGTGTCTGCGCATCCGAAGGCATCATCGCTGCAAATGCATTCTGCTATAAACGGCCTTCTATAAATGCTCACTGGCAGTGCTGCTGTATCCCATGATAAGTACGTAGTGCAACGTACGCATGTATGCATCGGTTGATATAGTTTAGATGCAAATAAACTGAAGAAGATGTGGCTTTTCTAATATAGTGCCTGTGGTGAATTTCATTAGAATTCATACTAGTTGCAAAACAGGGGTGTCAACTGAACGTCAAAAAAATTGCAGACGTCGGCACCGGCACAGATTAAAATTAGGTTATTGATGACATTGTAGATACACCGTAAAATTGTTAATACTCATGTGGCGTACATCCCATGGTTTGAACAGAATAATCCAATGATAAGTATTGTTTGTTGTGTGTATATATATGTTTATGTTTGCGCTGGAATCACAATCAATTTTGACGGGAAATTTTCAAACAATTGATGGGAAATTTCCAAAGATTGGGCAGGAAAAAGTTCCAGCACTTCAAATGGTTGTGTACAGGCCAGTGGCTGTAGTGGACAGCCGCCTCTAGAAATCCAATTTGTCGAGGCGGCTCGGGAACTCAGCCACTTCTAGATATAGATTTATAGAGACGGCTGTAGTTGCCAGCCGTCCTCGACAAATAGCATTTCTAGAAACAGATGCGCACCCGTCTCTACAAATCACTGATTTATAGAGGTGAAAAACTTGGCGCGGCTGGGTTACCCGTCTCTATAGAGGCATACCAGCCGCCTCTAAAAATCTAATCTATAGTAGTGAAAACCACCTGTACAAACATATCTTCACCGGCGGTAGCCTTATACCGGCCACCGGTGTTAACTTGTTTGTACTGGCGGCAACCTTGTACCAACTGCTTGTACAAAATCTGGGCAGCCACAGTAACTTGGCACCATATATGGAGTAGTATTAATACTAGATGACTATATTCCTTACATATAGATACATAGATATAGATATTCTCCCTCTATTCCAAATTAAAAGTCGCTTTGACTTTTTTGTTCATCCATTTTGATATGTATTTAGATATATTATTATATCTAGATGCATAGCAAAATGACCAAAAAGTCAAAGCGACTTATACTTTGAAACGAAGGGAGTAGATAACTATATTCTTTAGATATAGATACCGATACCGATACAGATATAGATATAGATAAATAAAGATATTGATATAGATATGGATATATAGATATACACAGACACCCAACATATTTGCAAGACTGTTGGTTTGCTTATTTGTTTTCATCTGATAGTAGCAAGATATTAATTATACCTTATTCTTTGCATAGCAAAATCTCTTAGTTGGAAGAGCACATTAATTATTCTTTGCATATCTGAGCTTGGAGGTGCATGGGTCATATATATAATAACAGTTGCCCACTAATATAATAGAACAGATACTAAACAATAGTAGTCCTCCACCTCCCTCCTCGCAGAAAGGAATTACAGGAGCAATTAAGAATACTGGTTTCCTCATGACACTCTTCAAGAAAAGTTCCACGACCATCAATGAATTGATAGCCGTTGCTCTCTTGGTTCTTTTGATCATGGCTTCAACGTCCCTATCCTTCCAAGGTGGAACTACAGCTATCTACTTGCACTGTATTCTTTTTCCCCGACAAATTAACCATCCAATTTTTACGGTTGTCTGACTGAATTTGAGAATTATATTACAGTGATCATCCCCGGCGCTTGGGCAGTGACTGTCGTGCACGCCGTGCTATTACAAGACCACTGGGGATTGTACGTTTAAGCAGTGGCGGAATGAATGCCCATCCGATATCAATACTACAAATGGTTCCTGCTATAAACTACCTACTGGTCTTAATGTCTGGCTCTGCTGCTGTGTTCCCATGATAAATACGTAGTGCAACGTACCCATGCATGCATCGATTGATACGGTTTAGATGCAAATAAACAGAAGAATATGTGGCTTTTCTAATATAGTTCCTGTGGTGAATTTCATTAGAATTCATACTCGTTGCAAAACAGAGGTGTGCACTGAATGCCGCTGCTGCTGTTTGCTTACTGCCTGTGCACTGTGGCTGATGAGAAGTGGATTCTGCACTAGCAGCCGCAGGCCGCAGCACTACTGCAGCGATCGCTGTCGAACATGCAGAATTAAAGCTGCTAACGGTTTGGGCTGAATCCTATTTCTTTATATGGTTTGATTTTTATTTTGGTCTGATCTAGTTTGGTCAGAAATGGTTTTAGAAATCTAATGGCCGGGTTTGGTTTAGGTTAGCACCTAGGATGGATTGATTTGGTCTGGATTGGTTCGTACGTATTTGATTTTGATCGGTCTGGAACCACCCCGAGACTCCAATCACCACCCGGTTGATAGTTTTTACTGGACCTCTAGGTGTAGATTAGTGGATAAATACTTAGCTTAAGTAGAATGACTTGCTGATGTAACTCACTAAACCGTGTCGTGGCCGAGGCGTCGGTGACGTAGTAGACACAGCAGGTCAGAGTAGAGGTAGCCGTGACGCGCCCGCTAGGTCGTCGTAGGTAGCAGCAGTGCAGGCGTGGTGCTGTGGCGGCGGTGAAGGCGATGGAGCTTCCCGTCGCTCACAGTGCTCCTCTCGATCGGTCTAGGGATAGGACATCGGTGAGGGGCTGGCGGTTGCGGTGAACCTCATATCTTGTGCCCCAGCCCCCACCGTCCTTTTATGGCGCTGTGCGATGGGGGTCCATCAGCCAGTAGAACCGACTGAGTCCCACGATGATCTCACCTTATGATTTAAACTCAACTTATTTTATCTTTTTCCCATTCCATCACAGATCAGTGCATAGAGCGTGCCTCATCGTCACAGTCAATTGCCACTAGATTAAATAGCTACAATGCACCTCTTTATTTTGAAACAGATTCTCAACTAGGCCCTTAGTATCCAGAAATCATAGGCTTTCCCGTAAACCCATGTCGACTGTGTATTCTCTGAACACACTAGGTGGTTAGCCTTTGGTAAACGAATCCGCAAGTACTTGCTTGGTACTCATATGCTCAATGCTTTCAAAATGATTCTGGATTTTCTCCTTTACCTATTGTCTTAGGAGTTAACTACTTTAAATGGTTATTGCTGTTGACTACCATTATTAAATCCGGGTAATAATTCCCTTAACTTCCTTTTGCCTGTTCCTGAGGCCTCATGACAAGCTATACTATGGTATGTATCATTGATGATACCACAACTATTTTATTAGAGCTTTTCCACAATAATACTCTAACTGCGAGTGTTTGCAACTACTATGGATTTCACTACATATCTCACCAAGACTTAACATTGGTACCCTCAACTATTTGAGAGTACTTGTTTTTTTTACTTAGCATGAGGCCTATGAAACTTTGCAAAACTGCAAGGCATTCTCAACTCTATTCCAGTAATCTATATCTGGACCGGACTTCTGCCAAAATATCCCAAATATGTAAACTACGTCAGGGTAAGTTCTGACTTGTACATTCATTAAGCTTCCAACAGCTGAAGCATATGTAACCATGTTCATTTGATCGATCTCATATCGGTTCCCGGAACACTGAAAGTTCCCAAATCTATTACCCTTGACTATAGGAGCAGGCGTAGGTTTACTCGCATGCATACTTTATTTCTTTAGAATTTTTTCTAAGTATGCCTTTGCGATAGTCCTAATACCCTATTTTCTTCTATCTCGGTGAATTTTGATTCCTAGAACCAATGACGCTTCACCAAGATCATTCACATTGAAACTTGAGGACAAAACTTCTTCTTCTCCAATGATAGATTAACATCACTACTAGTGAGTAGAATGTCATCTATTCACAGGATGTGGAAAATAAAATTTTCATTTTTGAACTTCGCATAAACGCTATTGTCCTTCTCATTTTCTTTAAACCCAAACTTTCTTATCGTTTTATCAACTTCATAATACTACTGTCTAGAGACTTGTTTTAACCCATAAATGGATTTTTACAAGCGGCATCACATACGTTCTTTTCTTCCATGACAAAACCTTTGGATTGTGCCATGTAAACATTTTCATACAAATCCCCGTTGAGGAATGCCGTCTTTACATCCATCTGATGTAACTCTAAATCGTAACGTGCCAATAACACCATTATGATTCTAAAAGAATCCTTGCATGAGACTGGAGAGAAAACTCTCATTGTAATATACTCATTCTCTTTGCGTAAAGCATTTTGCTACAAGTAGTGCTTTATATCTTTCTATATTCCCTTTGAAGTCACATTTTGTCTTGTATACCCATTTACAGTCTACTCTTTTGGCTCCGTTAGGATTTTCTTCTAAGTTCCAAACATTGTTGGTATTCATCGAATTCATTTCAACTTCCATAGTTTCTAGCCATTTAGATGAGTAAACGCTTCTCATGGCTTCTTCAAATGAGATGGGATCACCCTCCATTTGAATTTCTTCACTAACATAGACTTTATAGTCATCAGAAAAATTGGTTTACTAATTCTTTGAGACCTTCTGGGCCTCAGCTACTGGCACTTTCATATGGGGCTATTGTTGCTCTTCATTGCCAAGAGGCAATTGATTCTACAGGCTCCTGTATTACAACATCCTTGTTTACATTATTCATGTTTTTCGAAGAGCTAACAACAGATGTTGTATTAGTCATACAACATTAACAAGTATTGAGAAACTTCTGGCTTCTGAGTCATTGGAGTGGGCATGCAGTTCCTTACCTCTTGAAGTCTTAGGTCTCTACATAACTCTACATACCATGCTCCTCCAGATCTTCCCATTTTTTCTAAAGATAATGTATCTTCAAATATCTTATTTTGGGTTTAATCTGTTAAAACCCCATATGGCACTTTAAGGACCACCTTAACATCTTTGAGGCTGACTATGCTATCTTTCTGTCGGAACTTTAAAAGGTCTAGGAATTTAGCTATTTCTCTGCTTAGGGGTATCATTGTTGTGACCGTTGTACTCCTCCAACGGTCGCATTCATCTTAATTAATCATTATCTCACTCTTAATGAAGAGTATCTTTCTTAATTGATCTTTATCTCACTCTTAATGAAGAGTATTTTTCTTAATTGATCTTAATATTCTCCTCTCGAAATATGCCATGAACTTTACTGCCATAATTTCGAGAACTATTCAGAAAACCTATGAACGAGGAGACACTTATAACTTACTTCATTCACATGATTATGTCATGTAAACAAAGTTATTTGTTGATCTGTTTAGGAGTACACTTTCCTTATTTCACTTCAAGAACTCAACGAGGTCTTTCATTAGCAGTACTTTTGCAAGTCACACTTGCATCTTTTCTTATCTTTTGGATAGTATTGACCATGACGATGCATTTCTATTGTGCCACGGTCAAAACTAGGACAGCATAAGAGCTACCCAAACTTCTCTCGCTATGCGGGATACACAACATGTGAATCATCACAAAACTTCTCTCGACATGCAGGATTGACTAGCATAAGTACTATACCAAAACTTCTCCTCATGCGGGATAAATCTATACACAAACACGCATGCTTAATCCAACGTTGGCCAAATTAGACATGCATGTTACTTATTGCAGCTCTTAACATAAAACATTCACTTATACTTCATTTTCCAATTAAATCTTTCCGTTGGTTTCAATTGAATCAGAAAATTAGTAAACTAACAAAAAACTGTCCTGAACTAGCTTGATTCAAGCCTTTTCATTCACATACCCCACCATTGTAGCCCGTTGGCATGCAGCCGAGTGATCTCATTAGTTAAAAAATAAAACATACAATATGCTTCTGCATCAATTTTACATCACCGTTGGGCAGAAAATAGAATTAACGCATAAAACTCATAAATTAACTAGAAAAACATGTAACTACTCTTCAAAATTAAATTCTCCCATTGGTTCGAATTTAATTAGAAGATAGTCAACATCATTGCAGCGGAAACACGATAATAAAAATACATTCTATTAGTTCAGGAGCATTTCTTGGTCTTTATCTACTCTCTGAAAAAATTGACCATGTTGGTGTAAAATTTATCAAAGGTTTAAACTTCAACCTTAAACTCATTATAATATTATTATCATCAACGTTGGTTAGAAAATAACAATACCATAATTTAACATAAATGAATCGGACTACTCCTCTAATTAAAATTTCCAATTTTATTAGAGGATAAATATAATCATAATTTTCTAAATATAACTACTCTCCAAATTAAATTATCCCATTGGTTTGAATTTAATTAAAAGATAATCAACTCTAAACTCTTCAAATTATCTACTTTTCAGAAGCATTTCATTGTACTCATCTACTCTCTAAAATATTATCCTCTTGGTTCAATGAAAATTATAAAACAAAAACTTTTGTTTACTACTCATTCGGCCCGACCTGATAAAATAGTCACGGCCCATCTCTGTCGCGTGTCCGCGCGTGTGGCCCAGCATGGCGCGCGCACCAGCTCCCCAACGCCCAGGCCGTAACCTGGGCCTGGGCCGGGAAACTCCAAACCTGCCTGGGTTGATTTCGGTCTGAGCATCCAGAGCCGTTCATCTTGTTCAACGGTCAGGCGGTGATTTCGGGTGGAATAAAAACTCGTGGCGGTGGTTCGGCCTTGAACCCTAGCATCATTTCTTTCGCCCTCTTTTCTATCTTCGTCGTGACAACCGGCTCTCTCTCCCTTCTCTCTCTAGAACCTCAGATGTCGGAGATGGTGGTGCCACTACGGGGCCACTCGTCAGTGAGCACGCTTGCCTGAGGCTGAGCATGCTGCCATCGAGCGGCCTTGCGTCGTTGCCCTTGACTCCATGCGGCTCCGCCCCCTGAAACCCTAACCATTTCTTCCTCCACTTTCTCTCTCTTCGCCGCACACGCAGCCGAGCAAAAAGAAGAAGAACAACGGTAGCAGTGCCGCTGCCGGTCCCCTCGCTGGCGCGCGCTCGCCCTAGGTAGATTGTGCCGCCGTCGAGCGGTCTGGGCGATGGTGCCCTTGCTCGCCCTAAACCCTAGCTTTCCCTCTCTTCGCTAGATACCACAGCCGTCATATCCGAGGTCGACGCAGGAGGTGGCGGTGCCGCCATGGCGCCCTTTGCCGGTGCACGCGTGCGGCCGGAGCCACGCGCGGCGCTGTCGAACGACACCACGGTGATGCTCTTTGCGCCCTACGCTCTTGTACGTGACGTCATAGCGTGCCAGCAAGCTGGCGGCTCTCTTCCAGTGTGCGTAGTCTTCCTACACGACGGCGGTACCACCGGCGGTGAGGAAGATCCCGGGTAGGTCCCTCCCCTCACCGACCTCTCTATTAGGGTTAGGGTTATGGTTGGGGTTTTTGATCGATTTGGATCACTTCTTTCTTGATTTCTTTTCTTTTTTCTACCCCAAACTAGATCTACCCACTAGCAACCATAGCTCATATACCAATGATAGTTTTTACTGGACCTCTAGGCATAGATTAGTGGGTAAATACTTAGCTTAGGTAGAATGACTTCCTGATGTACCTCACTAAACCGTGTCGCGGCCGAAGCGCCGATGACATAGTAGCCACAACGGGTCGGAGTAGAGGTAGCCGTCACTCCTCCGCTAGGTCATCGTAGGTAGCAGCTATAACAAACTGGGTTTTTGGAGAAGCCAAAAATATGAACTTTTTAAAATTTTTCCTGCAATATGTGGAGCATGTAGATGCTAGGTCAAACAAAGAACAATTTATAAATAAATTGTTGCATACATATAGTGATGCTTGTAGGAGCTTGCCAGAGTTCCTTATTTGGTTTAGGGTTTTTGTGTTAAAGAGCACAAGTCCATAGCCAATCCTTTTGATCCCTTCTAGAATATCTTATGAATCCCTTTTCCTCTCTCTCAATTCATCTTCTTGCTTTTGAACCTCATTCGAATCCCTTGATCTAATTCATAAATTCAATCGACCTCCCTTGTATATCAATGCCCATCGATGCCAACCCTTGGCATTGGATTCCGAGACCCGTAATAGACCCTAGTGGCCCTTGGATATTACCCAAGTGGGCCCACACCTAAGCTAATTAAGTTTAGCATACAAACACTCGATTATGGAATTAATCAAGCAAAATATATGAAATGGAAAAGAGTAAAGGAATTGGGAAAGAAAGGTGAAGGCCATATTGGCCTGATCGGTCCAACCAACCGAACTAGCCCAACCTAGCCCCCCTGCTTCTGGCCCACTCGCGCGCGCATGGCCTGCTTGGCCCAACCGGCGCAGCAGCCTAGCCTGGCCCAGCTTCTCCCCTTCAGCCCGCTCGCACGCGCACGGCCAAGCGGCCCTGCAGCCCTCTTGCGACCGCCTCTCTCACCCCCCCTCTCATGACGTCGCTGGCAGGTGGACCAGCCGAACCCACCTGTCATCCCCTTTGTCGCCCCCCTTCCTCTGCTTTTCGGACAAAGCAGAGCACCGACGCGCACCGGGCAAGGAGCACCCAATGCCGTGCCTCGTATCCCAGCCGTCTGGACCTGACCACCCACCCGCGCGTCACCTTGACCACGCCCCGGACCACCGCGACCAAGCCCTGACGCTCCTCTTCATGAACCTTCCGAGCCGCTACCTGCTCCAGCCCCCGGCTGACCACCACGTGCACCGACCGTCCCATCAAGCAGCGCGTACGCCGGCGACCCCTCGCAGAACCCTAGCTTGCGGGCTATAAGAACCCCTCAGCCGCACTCTCCCTCGCCATCTCCCTCCTGTCCGCCGCCATAGAGCCCCTCCTACCTCTCTGCCTTCTCCCCCGTCCAAGGATGCCATGGCCGAGACGCCATGGGACCACGGCACCGCCGCAGAGCTCTGGGTCTGCACTGAGCCCCGCCGTTCTTTGCCACCGCGCTGCGAGCACAATCACCGAGCGACCTTGCCATCAAGCCTGCAACGCCGGACGCATCCTCGAGCCGTGCGACCACGGAAACTCCACGGCCTCGCCAAGCCACATCGCACGGAGACCTCGCAGCCACGGATCTGCGTCAAGCCCCGGCATGGCCTTCACAAGCGGACGGTGAGCCTTCCCTGAACCCAAGACCCCACCTTTTGATGCATTTCAGTGACCATGCCTGACCAGCCTTTGCGCTAAGTTCTAAAACCTGCAGTGATGCCGAGCCCTCGGAGACCGTGGCCGCCACGGAATGTCCTTACGTCGGACCGTCACCAACTTGGGCCTCGACCTCGCCCTGAACCGTAGCCAAGAGCCACCGGCGCCACCTCCGTCCACCAAGCCCGGACAGCCACATCACGACGTTGTGGCCACGATCGGAAACGCCACCACCTTGACGCGATCTGCCTGCACCGAGCCCTTCCTGCACACAGTGCTACACGACCAAGGTACGACCATGCACCGGTGAGCTCATCCTTGGCCAAGCTCCACCATCTTGGCCCCTCGATGGCATGTCTGCATGCCCGGCTGACTTGCCGCACTGACCTTGCCGCCCATGGCCATCACACTGCCAGGAGCACTGCACACCACTTGCCCATGTCGCTAGCACACCGACAAGGCCCTGCCTTGCCTCGGCGCCATGCCGTCGGCGAACCTCGTCGTGGCCATGACCATGCCCGCGCACACACCACCTCCCCCTCACATCCACAGCATGGCACCGCCATCGCGGCCTCACCATTGTGAGCTCAGCCGACCCCTACACCTCCATGACCCTAGACCTTGCAGCCACACTCGCGACCATGGCTACCGCTTGGACGCACACGCACGTTGCCCTGTCGCCGTCGCCTAGGGATCACGGTCAAGGCCACAACTTTTGCCTTGCCACCCTCCTCGTCGATCATAGCACTTCACCACCGCCTCGCAGTCACCGCGCACCTCCGCCTGGCCACGGATGCGCGTGTCGCAAGCAGCCCCAGCCCCAGACCCTGCCTTGTTGAGCGGCTAGCAGAAAGCACCAAGGCCAGCCAGCCCAATGCCCAGCACCAGCTCCCTCTCTTCTCTCTTGGGACGACTGCAGCAGCTGCAACATCGGCCCAGTGGCCCTGTGCTGGCCCTCTCTCTCTTCCTTGCAGTTTGGGCCGACAAACAGGCCGGCCTGCCTTTCCTCTTCGTGTAAGCCAAGCCCGGCAGCAGCCCAGTGGTGGCCCAGTAGAAACCTTGGCCTCCCTTTTCTTTTTCAGGAATGGATTTAATCTCCGAAATTCGTAGAAAATTCATACGTTGTTGAAAAATTATGAAACCAGTTTCATAATTATTCTAAAATCGAGCCCTACGATGTGGACCCACCCTTAAGTACTTTTGACCCCTAAAAAATTGAAGAGCCCACTCTTTGCATGCACTCACACCATTCGCGCAAGACATGTACGATGCCCTGGAATGCCACCATATGGTTCCAAGCACCCCTCGACCATGATCTATGACCAAGCCACTAACTCAACGCTCTTAGCCATACCGCGGCGAAGAGTTACCATGACCTCATTGTGAGCCCCGAAGCCGTAATTGGACCACGTGACATTGATCGCCGCATCATGGACTGCAAGTTTCCTTTCTTTGGTTGCCCTGACGGTTCCGTGGAACCATGTGTCCGTGTTTCACCACTGTTCTGGCTACCCCAAGTCACGAGAACATGCTATCGAGATCTACCGGGACCCGCACTAAAGGCCTGTTGAGGTAGTCACATTGCACAACTCACGGACAAAGCCCTGGAATGCACCGCATGACCTAGCACCGTTGCCAAGACCACCGTTGCCGAGACCACCATTGCCGAGACCACCGTTGCTGAGACCACCATTGCCAAGACCACCGTTGTCGAGACCACCGTTGCCGAGACCACCGTTGCCGAGACCACCGTTGCCGAGACCACAGTTGCCGAGACCACATGGCCTTGCTGGCCGAGACCACAGGGCCTCATTGGCCGAGACCACAGGGCCTCGCTTGCCGAGACCACCATGACCCCGCCTACTACGAGCCGTAACCTCTAGACCATGAACCCTAGTCGTATGTCTTATCGAGACCTTGGAAAGCCCCATCTCGCATCTTTCCGTATACGCATATCTACCTTGTCGAGCCCTATTCTTATGACCTATCTGTCCATGACTATCTTACAGGATCTATCCATCACCCAACTATGGAATGTGCTACTCTGCAGTCATGTCAAGTTGCTACGTCTTTCGGTCGTGTTTGGTTCTTATCGCTGGTTGTTGGTGTTGTTGCCTGTGTGCCGAGCCTTTGAGCCGGCTGAGGGATCATACCTCATTCAGACGTTACGATCGCGGGATCCGTCTCGCCATGACTGTGATGCCAAATGTAACTTGACCCGTCACTTTTTAGTTGACTTCATAGTACCACGAGTGTTAGCTCCTGCCTTCGGCCCTAGAACATGGTCGTGATGGATTCGATGTCAACACTAACATCGATGCGGATATCACCCGCACGCCTTGAGCTCTCCATGACCAAGTCCTGTGGGAGACGACCTGGAGATAACAATCGTGGAACGATGGGTGCCAACTCGTTGGTATAGCTGGTGGCCGTGTGTTCACCTCGCCATGACCATGGAGCTACGCCACTCTTTTACTTTTACTTGCCTCTTCGTGCTCAAACCCCCGTATGCTTGTACCATTGTATGACCATCGCATTTCCTTGATTCCCGCGGTGACAACCGCACCGCTATGAATTAGAGAGATGTCTTAGTGCCAGTGCACCTAAGTTGGGCACCCTACGAGTGGCTTACGCACTTGTATTCTTTGATAAGTCGCTCCTTCCGATGCCCCGTCTTTTGTCATGGCGTGTGTGTTGGAAGGAGCAGACCTCTGTTCTCTGCTGCTATTGCCCTATTAGCCCACTCTGTTCGATTCCGCCTGATCCATGGCGATTGGATCAAAGACCAGACTATCTCTTTTTGGTTAGCCAAGCTATGGTCTATGTCGTACTTCGGACCCGTGTGTGTCGACCCGATCGACCGTCTAAAACCATCTTTCCCGAAGATGTGTCAGAGAACATGACATTGATATGCCTAGCTAACCCCCGCATCTTTTGCCGTGTTGAGCGACTCTCCTCTCGGCTCCCGACGTTATTGTGTCGTGTGGATCGAGGGGAACCATTGATGTCTAATCTCTTTGCGCCACCGCTTCCTACCATAGCGGGCGAGCCGAAGTACATTGGAGCCAAGTCACAATAGTGTTATCGTTCTTGTTTGCTACTCGTGTCCAATGGTGACTTGCGGGATAAGGCTATGAGAGCCGAACCCCGTTGTTCCTCTTTCTTGGGGCCCAACTTCCAATCCCCGTCAATTCAATGACACCGGATCGCAAGCTCGTGAGCCGTGGTGTTTGCTCTAGATAAGCTCTGGCTTAAACCGTTTATCGTAAAGCCATATTGGCTTGGCCATAACTTAAGCCTGTGCTCAGCAAACCACCACTCATGTTTATTTGGCCCGAGGAAATCGGACATCCACCGAGAGGGCCAAGTCGTTTCCTCTTTGTGTTCATTCTGTGTCTTGTCACCTTTTTGGAGTATTATTTGTTCTCTTGCCTTGAGTGTGTAATTGCCTCGAGGACAACGTTGGATCGGAACCTGATGGAGTAGGAGAACGTGATCGACGACAGGACCCTGCGAAGAGGAGACCTTGCTGATCAACTACATCAAATAACGAAGATTTGTACCGCTACTACCTCGACATCGCAGGTGTCATGGCAGCACCCTCTTTTAGAGAATCCTATTAGACATTGCATAATATCTAGAACTGCTACCGCTTTATATTTAATCATTTGCTAGTATATTGATGCATGCTACCACCTAAGCCATTATCACCCTGATGCAACCCACTCTACCACGTCACCCTACCTTGCGCATTCGCTCACTTATATATGCTTACTTGTCTGTTTGCTTGCATATTACATCACTATACTTATTATTAACTCCACTTCGCATTATGTCGGGGATGTGATGCTGGTGGTGAACCCCTAGGAATGTTTTGGCTATGGGAGCCAGACTTGGTGGTGTGTGAGCGTGCTGCGTGTGTCTTGGGTGCATGGAGAGTGAGGGTTGTGTCGACCGAGCTGGAATAACGACGAGCCTGGGGCGAGTCTTGCCATGTGGTGCTACCTAGGCACTTGGATATGGAATACCTGTGGTGGGTAAATGGTAATTGGGGGTGGCCTTGGGTGTGAACCTCGGAGAGGTGGAGCCCGGGGTAGAGGTGCTGTGGTGGCACGTAAAATGGAAACCCTGATGAAGATATTCTAGCTTGGTCATCCCTAAGGACTTACTAGTACTCAGACTCACCGGGAATCCTTTACATCCCACTCGCCCTATATGGTGCGGGACGGTCAGACTACTTGGTAGAGCGATGCCAATACTGCTAGGCGAACGTGTGCAGGGAGGTACGAGGTGCGTGGTTTCCCCCCCCCCCCCCCCACACCCTTCTGAGACCTTAGGAGGCCTTGTGGACCGGCTCTTGACATCTGGTGGGCCCTGGTTCTGTCTACGACTCACAGTATCAGCCATCCCAGACTAGACTTGGGATGTTCCAGGGCTGAGAGGTAGGGTGGCATTGTTCTAGGCTAGCAAGCGGCCGGAATTTGCCTAGACAGGGCACCGTCGAGGATGGCTATCTTGTGGGTATGTGAAACCTCTGCAGAGTGTTTGGTTGATCGATCGATACGTATGCCGACTTGTCGGCTATGGACCTTTCCTGCATTTCGCTTAAACTAGATAGGAGATGAGTCCTTTCCTCCCTCCAGGGATGGGGTATTTTCCGGTCACGAGCCTTGGGGGCTGCGGGCCGTTGAGACGAGACTGAGAGGGAGTCAGCCTGTTGACCTGAGTGTGTGAGATGAGATATGGTGTGGTGGTGTGGAGATGGTTTGGGATGGATGGTTAGTGGATGGATATGGATGGTGTGGTGGTGAATGTGTTAAAAATTGGATATTATTTTTATAATACAATTGTTATTTACTTCTCATGCGCTAAGAATGCAAACCACAGCCAAATATTAGGATCGCCAGATCCCTTGTTTATCTTTTTCCACTAAAGCTCATCGGTGCTGACCGTGGCCTGCACACATCTGGCGGTGTGCAGATTTCCTGCTTCTCAGAGATGCTGGCCTTAGGAGGATTAGAAGGTCTCGTGCCTACGCTCAAGTTTGGTTCAGAGATGGAATCTACGCTGCACTATGCCAACTCTGATGATGCCGTGAAGGAGGAGCCTTCACTCGATAGTCTTCCGCTAGATTGACTCTATAATAGGTGTGTTCCCCAGTGATGTATTATCTTGTATTCTTGTAATCTTACGATGTATGACTGTGACATCGACTGAAATATGATAATATGATGGAATCAGTTCTTGGTTTTATCATATTAAAATTCATTCTGTGGATTTCCGTTCAAGGAAAATTGAGGATGTTTCAGTTGGTATCAGAGCCATACTTGACCTTAGGACGAGACCATTAGTACCAAACACTAGTATTGAAGCCAAACATTCTATCAGTAGTAGGAGTCATAGCTACTAACAATTGATTCCCCGTCTTTACCTTGAATTCTACCACAAGCTGACTGTCCCCGCCTTGACAAAGTTAACCACTAGAAAATGATTCCCTCGTTATTGCCCACGTTAGAACGATAGATGTGTGAGACTCAAAGGCTTAGGAGTCGCCTTAAGTCAACACTATGCATATAGGAGTTGTAATGCTGCTTGAGTGCTTGGATCTTTTCGCTTCTTATGCTTCTTGTGATTATATTGCTTGAGTGAAGAATATAGAAGCTATTTTATTTACATGTGACTCCAGGAACCTGGCTAACCCAGCAGGCTATGAACCAAGACCGCCATATGACTAGACAAAACCTCTAGAGATCCTTGGACACCTCATACAAATTTGGATTGAGTTATCGAAGAAAACAAAAGGATGACAATTCCTTTTGCAAGGTTCTATAGAACAACTACCCTGGTCAAGAAGCAACACCCTGCCTCTTTGCCGACCGAGCAACACCTTAATCTCGGGGACGAGATTCTTGTAAGGTGGGTGGACTGTAACAAACCGGATTATTGGAGAAGCAAAAAATACGAACTTTTTAAAATTTTTCCTGCAATATGTGGAGCATGTAGATGCTAGGTCAAACAAAGAACAATTTATAAATAAATTGTTGCATACATATAGTGATGCTTGTAGGAGCTTGCCAGAGTTCCTTATTTGGTATAGGGTTTTTGTGTTAAAGAGCACAAGTCCGTAGCAAATCCTTTTGATCCCTTCTAGAATATCTTATGAATCCCTTTTCCTCTCTCTCAATTCATCTTCTTGCTTTTGAACCTCATTCGAATCCCTTGATCTAATTCATAAATTCAATCGACCTCCCTTGTAAATCAATGCCCATCGATGCCAACCCTTGGCATTGGATTCTGAGACCCATAATAGACCCTAGTGGCCCTTGGATATTACCCAAGTGGGCCCACACCTAAGCTAATTAAGTTTAGCATACAAACACTCGATTATGGAATTAATCAAGCAATATATGAAATGGAAAAGAGTAAAGGAATTGGGAAAGAAAGGTGAAGGCCATATTGGCCTGATCGGTCCAACCAACCGAACCAGCCCAACCTAGCCCCCACTGATTCTGGCCCGCTTGCGCGCGCATGGCCTGCTTGGCCCAACCGGCGCAGCAGCCCAGCCTGGCCCAGCTTCTCCCCTTCAGCCCGATCGCGTGTGCATGGCCAAGCGGCCCTGCTGCCCCCTTGCGACCGCCTCTCTCACACCCCCCTCTCACGACGTCGATGGCAGGTGGACCAGCTGAACCCACCTATCATCCCCTTCATCGCCCCCCTTCCTCTACTTTTCGGACAAAGCAGAGCACCGGCGCGCAACGGGCAAGGAGCACCCAATGCCGCGCCCCGCATCCCAGCCGTCTGGACCTGACCACCCACCCGCACGTCACCTTGACCGTGCCTCGGACCGCCACGACCAAGCCCTAACGCTCCTCTTCACGAACCTTCCGAGCCGCTACCTGCTCCAGCCCTCGGATGACCGCCACGTGCACCGACCGTCCCATCAAGCGGCGCGTACACCGGCGACCCCTCGCGGAACCCTAGCTTGCGGGCTATAAGAACCCCTCAGCCGCACTCTCCCTCGCCATCTCCCTCCTATCCGCCGCCACAGAGCCCCTCCTTCCTCTCTGCCTTCTCCCCCGTCCAAGGACGCCATGGCCGGGACACCATGGGGCCACCGCACCGCCGCAGAGCTCTGGGTCTGCACCGAGCCCCGCCGTTCTTTGCCACCGTGCTGCGAGCACAATCACCGAGCGACCTCACCATCAAGCCTGCAATGCCGGACACGTCCTCGAGCCGCGCGACCACGGAAACTCCACGGCCTCACCAAGCCACGTCGCACAGAGACCTAGCAGCCACGGATCCACGTCAAGCCCTGGCACGGCCTTCACAAGCGGACGGTGAGCCTTCCCTGAACCCAAGACCCCACCTTTCGACGCATTTCAGTGACCATGCTTGACCGGCCTTTGCGCTGAGTTCTGAAACCTGCAGTGACGCCGAGCCCTCGGAGACCGTGGCCGCCACGGAATGTCCTTGCATCGGACCGTCACCAACTTGGGCCTCGACCTCGCCCTGAACCGCACCCAAGAGCCACCGGCGCCACCTCCGTCCACCAAGCCCGGATAGCCACACCACGACATCACGGCCACGATCGGAAACGCCACCACCTTGACGCGATCTGCCCGCACCGAGCCCTCCCTGCACGCAGTGCTGCATGACCAAGGTACGACCATGCACCGGTGAGCTCATCCTTGGCCAAGCTCCACCCTCTTGGCCCCTCGATGGCATGTCTGCATGCCTGGCTGACTTGCCGCACTGACCTTGCCGCCCATGGCCATCACACTACCAGGAGCACCGCACACCACTTGCCCATGTCGCTAGTACACCGCGCTGGCACCCACACTAGCCACTGCCATTGCCTGACAAGGCCCTGCCTTGCCTCGGTGCCACACCGTTGGCAAACCTCGTCGTGGCCATGACCACGCCCATGCACACACCACCTCACCCTCACGTCCACGGCATGGCACCACCATCGCGGCCTCACCATTGTGAGCTCAGCCGACCCCTACACCTCCATGACCCCAGACCTTGCAGCCACACTCGCGACCATGGCTACCGCTTAGACGCACACACACGTTGCCCTGTCGCCGTCACCCAGGGATCACGGTCAAGGCCACGCCTTTTGCCTTGCCACCCGCCTCGTCGATCATAGCTCTTGGCCACCGCCTCGTAGTCACCGCGCACCTCTGCCTGGCCGCGGACGCGCACATCGCGAGCAGCCCCAGCCCCAGACCCTGCCTTGCTGAGCGGCTAGTGGAAAGCACCAAGGCCAGCCAGCCCAATGCCCAGCACCAGCTCCCTCTCTTCTCTCTTGGGCCGACTGCAGCAGCTGCAACATCGGCCCAGTGGCCCTCTACTGGCCCTCTCTCTCTTGTAGTTTGGGCCGACAAACAGGCTGGCCTGCCTTTCCTCTTCACGTAAGCCAAGCCCGGTAGCAGCCTAGTGGTGGCCCAGTAGAAACCTTGGCCTCCCTTTTCTTTTTCAGGAATGGATTTAATCTTCGAAATTTGTAGAAAATTCATACGTTGTCGAAAAATTATGAAACCAGTTTCATAATTATTCTAAAATCGAGCCCTATGATGTGGACCCACCCTTAAGTACTTTTGACCCCTCAAAAATTGAAGAGCCCACTCTTTGCATGCACTCACACCGTTCGCGCAAGACATGTACGATGCCCTAGAATGCCACCATATGGTTCCAAGCACCCCTCGGCCATGATCTATGACCAAGCCACTAACTCAACGCTCTTAGCCATACCACGGCGAAGAGTTACCATGACCTCATCGTGAGCCCCGAAGCTGTAATTGGACCACGTGGCATTGATCGCCGCATCATGGACTGCAAGTTTCCTTTCTTTGGTTGCCCTAACGGTTCCGTGGAACCATGTGTCCGTGTTTCACCACTGTTCCGGCTACCCTGAGTCACGAGAACATGCTGTCGAGATCTACCGGGACCCGCACTAAAGGCCTGTTGAGGTAGTCACATTGCACAACTCACGGACAAAGCCTTGGAATGCACCGCATGACCTAGCACCGTTGCCAAGACCACCGTTGCCGAGACCACCAATGCCGAGACCACCGTTGCCGAGACCACCATTGCCGAGACCACCGTTGCCGAGACCACCGTTGTTGAGACCATCGTTGCCGAGACCACCGTTGCCGAGACCACCGTTGCTGAGACCACATGGCCTCGCTGGCCGAGACCACAGGGCATCGCTGGCCGAGACCACCATGACCCCGCCTACTACGAGCCGTAACCTCTGGACCATGAACCCTAGTCGTATGTCTTATCGAGACCTTGGAAAGCCCCATCTCGCATCTTTCCGTATACGCATATCTACCCTGTTGAGCCCTATTCTTACGACCTATCTGTCCATGACTGTCTTACAGGATCTATCCATCACCTAGCTATGGAATGTGCTACTCCGCAGTCATGTCAAGTTGCTACGTCTTTCGGTCATGTTTGGTTCTTATCGCTGGTTGTTGGTGTTGTTGCCTATGTGCCGAGCCTTCGAGCCGGCTAAGGGATCGTACCTCATTCAGACGTTACGATCGTGGGATCCATCTCGCCATGACCGTGATGCCGAATGTAACTCGACCCGTCGCTTTTTAGTTGACTTCATAGTACCACGAGTGTTAGCTCCTGCCTTCGGCCCTAGAACATGGTCGTGATGGATTCGATGTCGACACTAACATCGATGCGGATATCACCCGCACGCCTTGAGCTCTCCATGACCAAGTCCTGTGGGAGACGACCTAGAGATAACAATCGTGGAACGATGGGTGCCAACTCGTTGGTATAGCTGGTGGCCGCGAGTTCGCCTCGCCATGACCATGGAGCTACGCCACTCTTTTACTTTTACTTGCCTCTTCGTGCTCAAACCCCCGTATGCTTGTACCATTGTATGACCATCACATTTCCTTGATTCCTGCGGTGATAACCGCACCGCTATGAATTAGAGAGATGTCTTAGTGCCAGTGCACCTAAGTCGGGCACCCTACGAGTGGCTTATGCACTTGTATTCTTTGATAAGTCGCTCCTTCTGATGCCCCATCTTTTGTCGTGGCATGTGTGTTGGAAGGAGCAGACCTCCATTCTCTGCTGCTATTGCCCTATTAGCCCACTCTGTTTGATTCCGCCTGATCCATGGCGATTGGATCAAAGACCGGACTATCTCTTTTTGGTTAGCGAAGCTATGGTCTATGTCATACTTCGGACCCGTGCGTGTTAACCCGATCGACCATCTAAAACCATCTTTCCCAAAGATGTGTCTGAGAACATGACATGGATATGCCTAGCTAACCCCCGCATCTTTTGCCGTGTTGAGCGACTCTCCTCTCGGTTCCCGATGTTATTGTGTCGTGTGGATCGAGGGGAACCATTGATGTCTAATCTCTTTGCGCCACCGCTTCCTACCATAGCAGGCGAGCCGAAGTACATTGGAGCCAAGTCACAATAGTGTTATCATTCTTGTTTGCTACTCATGTCCAATGGTGACTTGCGGGATAAGGCTATGAGAGCCGAACCTCGTTGTTCCTCTTTCTTGGGGCCCGACTTCCAATCCCCGTCAATTCAATGACACCGGATCGCAAGCTCGTGAGCCGTGGTGTTTGCTCTGGATAAGCTCTGGCTTAAACTGTTTATCGTAAAGCCATACTGGCTTGGCCATAACCTAAGCTTGTGCTTAGCAAACCACCACTCATGTTTGTTTGGCCCGAGGAAATCGGACATCCACCGAGAGGGCCAAGTTGTTTCCTCTTTGTGTTCATTCTGTGTCTTGTCGCCTTTTTGGAGTATTATTTGTTCTCTTGCCTTGAGTGTGTAATTGCCTCGAGGACAACGTTGGATCGGAACCCGATGGAGTAGGAGAACATGATCGACGACAGGACCCTGCGAAGAGGAGACCTTGCTGATCAACTACATCAAATAACAAAGATTTGTACCGCTACTACCTCGACATCGCAGGTGTCATGGCAGCACCCTCTTTTAGAGAATCCTATTAGACATTGCATAATATCTAGAACTGCTAGCGCTTTATATTTAATCATTTGCTAGTATATTGATGCATGCTACCACCTGAGCCATTATCACCCTGATGCAACCCACTCTACCACGTCACCCTGCCTTGCGCATTCGCTCACTTATATATGCTTACTTGTCTGTTTGCTTGCATATTACATCACTATACTTATTATTAACTCCATTTCGTCAGGGATGTGCTGCTGGTGGTGAACCCCTAGGAATGTTTTGGCTATGGGAGCCGGACTTGGTGGTGTGTGAGCATGCTGCGTGTGTCTTGGGTGCGTGGAGAGTGAGGGTTGTGTCGACTGAGCTGGAATAACGATGAGCCTAGGGTGAGTCTTGCCGTGTGGTGCTACCTGGGCACTTGGATATGGAATACCTGTGGCGGGTAAATGGTAATTGGAGGTGGCCTTGGGTGTGAACCTCGGAGAGGTGGAGCCCGGGGTAGAGGTGCTGTGGTGGCACGTAAAATGGAAACCCTGATGAAGACATTCTAGCTTGGTCATCCCTAAGGACTTACTAGTACTCAGACTCACCGGGAATCCTTTACATCCCACTCGCCCTATATGGTGCGGGACGGTCGGACTACTTGGTAGAGCGATGCCACTACTGCTAGGTGAACGTGTGCAAGGAGGTATGGGGTGCGCGGTCCCCCCCCCACCCTTCCGAGACTTCAGGAGGCCTTGTGGACCAGCTCTTGACATCCGGTGGGCCCCGGTTCTTTCTATGACTCACAGTATCAGCCATCCCAGACTAGACTTGGGATGTTCCAGGGCTAAAAGGTAGGGTGGCATCGTTCTAGGCTAGCAAGCGGCCGAAATTTGCCTAGATGGGGCACGGTCGAGGATGGCTATCTTGTGGGTATGTGAAACCTCTGCAGAGTGTTTGGTTGATCGATCGATACATATGCCGACTTGTCGGCTGTGGACCTTTCTTGGGTTTCGCTTAAACTAGATAGGAGATGAGTCCTTCTTTTCTCCCTCCAGGGATGGGGTATTTTCCGATCGCGAGCCTTGGGGGCTGCGGGCCGTTGAGACGAGACCGAGAGGGAGTCGGCCTGTCGACCTGAGTGTGTGAGATGAGATATGGTGTGGTGGTGTGGAGATGGTTTGGGATGGATGGTTGGTGGATGGATATGGATGGTGTGGTGGTGAATGTGTTAAAAATTGGATATTATTTGTATAATACAATTGTTATTTACTTCTCATGCGCTAAGAATGCAAACCATAGCCAAATATTAGGATCGCCGGATCCCTTGTTTATCTTTTTCCACTAAAGCTCATCGGTGCTGACCATGGCCTGCACACATCTGGCGGTGTGCCGATTTCCTACTTCTCAGAGATGCTGACCTTAGGAGGATTAGAAGGTCTCGTGCCTATGCTCAAGTTTGGTTCGGAGATGGAATCTACGCTGCACTACGCCAACTCTGATGATGCCGTGAAGGAGGAGCCTTCACTCGATAGTCTTCCGCTAGATTAACTCTGTAATAGGTGTGTTCCCCAGTGATGTATTATCTTGTATTCTTGTAATCTTACGATGTATGAATGTGACATCGACTGAAATATGATAATATGATGGAATCAGTTCTTGGTTTTATCATATTAAAATTCATTCTGTGGATTTTCGCTTCAAGGAGAATTGAGGATGTTTCAGCAGTAGTGCAGGCATGGTGCTATGGCGGCGGTGAAGGCGATGGAGCTTTCTATCGCTCACAGTGCCCCTCTCGATCGGTC
The DNA here is from genome assembly GCF_019320115.1 of Miscanthus floridulus. Lineage (NCBI taxonomy): Eukaryota > Viridiplantae > Streptophyta > Magnoliopsida > Poales > Poaceae > Miscanthus > Miscanthus floridulus. The sequence continues at coordinate 28,851 of NW_027096839.1, read as the reverse complement.
TAGGGATGGGACATTGGTGAGGGGCTGGCGGTTGCGGTGAACCTCATATCTTGTGCCCTAGCCCTCACCATCCTTTTATGGCGCTGTGTGATGGGGGGCCATCAACCAGGAGAACCGACTAAGCGCCCCCAATCACGGCGTGGATCAAGGGCCCAATTAGCCGTTGGGCCAACTGGTGGAGATCATCCTTACACCGATCTCTCCCTTCTTCCCAAAGCGTGAGTCCTGATCTGAACCAACAACCTTCCACCGCTGTGGCCATAGCCAGCGATGTTGATAAGGAGATACTGGAGGTGCAGCTGATGCATTGCATGGAGAGGAGACGCCGCCATTCCTCATCATCGACGTCGACTGGCAGAGCACGATCCATGACGATGACCCACCACATGAGGACGCGCCGGACTCATGCTCAGCGGTGACTAGATGACTGTGTTCCTCTACCACTTCGACAAGTGCACGTGGTTCCATGGCTACAGGGAGGGCACCTAGATCGGCCACCCGTCAGAGCTGTTCTACAACTTGAGCATGGCCAAGGCCATCGTGCGCAAGGCCACATGAAGATCGAGAACACAGGGAAGGTGAAGAGGAAGGTGGCATAGGGCGGTGCCATAGAGGCATAGATCTCTCGAGCTTTGACTCCAAGATCGTGTAGCTTCAGCGCAAGCTCAACCAGCTGCTCATGCAGAGGGACGAGGTCCTCGCGAAGCTCGGTGATGAAGATGGGAGCGCCGCCAAGAATGGTGGCCATGAGGTGTCCTATGCCTGCACCTCTGCACGCGTGTCCTGTGCCTCCTTGCTATGCTAACATATGAGCTCGTATTCTATTTGTTGACACTACTTATAGGTTTCGTATCATGATTTGACTTATGTTGTGTGTAGCTTCCACACCATTCGAAGTCAAGCCGCACAGCAACTCGGGTACCATTGTACTCTAGAGATTCAAGGCCCAAAACACATGGATTGTAGGGTCACATGGATCCTAGCACATTTGCAATGTCGCCAATTCATTTCATCTTTAGTAGAACATATGCTCGTACTTTTGAAGCAAAAGACTGCACACTATTTCATGCATTGATGTACTTAAATGATATGCTCGGTTACACAATCGGAGATGTTCACCTACATGGACTATGCCATGTCATGTATTAATTAGAATTAGTGGGTGTGCTCCACTTGTTTTGTAGCAATGAGACTTTTGATTGTAATGACTTCATCTCTACATATTAAGTATGTATATATAGTTTTCTAATTATGATATATTCGTTATTGAATCTTGTGAGATATGTGTGACAGCAGTGAAGAAATATATGATGCATTAATAATAGTATCAAGACAATAACCAAACATGCAGAATCAAAGCTGTTAACAGTTTGGGCTGAAACCGGTTTATATGGTTTGATTTTTATTTTGGGCTGATGTAGTTAGGTGAGAAATAGTTCTAGAAATCTAATGGTCTAGTTTGGTTTCGGTTAGCACCTTGGATGGATTGGTTTGGTTTGGATTGGTTCCTATTTCTTTGATTTTGATATGGTCTGGAACCGGCCCGAGACTCCAATCTCCACCTGGTCTCTCCCTTCTTCCCAAAGCCTGAGTCCCGACCCGAACCAACAACCAGCCACCCCCGTGGCCATAGCCTGTGTCGTCGATGTCGACGAGGACATACTAGAGGCGCAGTTGATCCATTGTGCGGAGACGCCGCCATTCATCATGCATCATCGATGATGGCTAGCAGAGCATGATCCACGATGGCGACCCAGCGCACGAGGATGCACCGGATTCGTGCTCGGCGATGACTGGATGACCGCACATCGCTACCACTTCGATGAGTGCCCGCGCTTCCATGTGTACAGTGAGGGTGCCCTGATCCGCCACCCACCGAAGCTGTTCTACAACATGAGCATGCCCAAGGTCGTCGTATGCAAGGCCATGAGATCAAGAACGTAGGGAAGGTGAAGAAGGCGGTGTAGGGTGTCATAGAGGCATAGATCTCTCGAGCTTTGACTTCAAGATCGTGCAGCTGCAGCGCGAGCTCAACCAGCTGCTCATGCAGAGGGACGCAGTCCTCACGAAGCTCGGTGATGAAGACGGGAGCACCACCAGGAATGGCGGCAGCGAGGTGTCCTGTGCCTCCTCGCTATGGTGTCTGTGACGTTACAAGCTACTGCATGCCCTGGCCAGCATGATAATACATGGAAAACGGTTTCAAACCTAGGTTGTAGCGGATAATATTAATATTCATATTTAGGTTTGAAACTGTTTTCCATAAAAAATGCAACTATAGGATTTGTGCAAGTCAAAAGCTTAATTTTGACCAAGTTTTGTAGCGGATAATATTAACATTCATGTCTCCGACTAGTTTTACTATAAAAATATTTTTATAATTAATTTAATGGTACTTATTTCATATCATAAATGTCTATACTATTTTATATTACTTTGGTCAAACTTCAAACCTGAAGGCGGACCGTGATGCCTAAGAGGGGGGTGAATTAGGTAACTTAAAAATATATATTCTAAACTATGGCCTCTTTTTCTAACCCTAGCAAAACCTATGCAATAGATAAACTATCTAAATGTGCAACTATGGTTTTGCTAGTGTGTTGCAATCTCTACCGCAAAAGGAGTAATACAAATAATATAAAATGCGGAAGCTAAAGAGCAAGGTAGAGATATGTAAACTCCCGTCGATGACTCTGGTATTTTTACTGAGGTATCGAGAAGCGCGTAAGCTTCCCCTAGTCCTCGTTGGAGCCCCTCGCAAGAAATCCCTCGCAACGGCCAAGCTCCCGGTCGGGTAACTCCATAGATAGCCTCGGGCCTTCACCACGTGCAAGTAGGTCTCCGATGTGCCTTCCGGCAAGCCTCTCCCGGATGCTCCCCTCCATCTTCACTATCAAGCTTCCGGCCGAAACGCCGTGGGCCTTGTTCCCTTCGGTACACAATGGCGGCCGCACCACAAACGCGGTTGGTGTGATCTCGCAAGACTACAAGCCCCTCCAATGTACAACAACGGTGCTCACAAGCATTGAGTGGTAAGAGGTATGCAAACCTCAATAAACACTAGGCCTAAACCTAGAGCAAGCGCATAAGCGGTGGTCTAATCAACCTAAGCACTTCGCAAAGCACCTACACTAATCACCTAATGAAACACTAAGCACTATGCAAGTGGAGATTACTAAAATGGTATATCAACACCCTTGATATGTTTCCTCAGCTCCACTCTTACCAAATGGCCAGTTGGGGGTTGTATTTATAAGCCCCACTGAGAAAGTAGCCATTGGGGACGAAATCCTGCTTTTCTGCTACTGACCGGACGCTGGAGTCGTCCTGATCGGACGCGTCCAGTCATCCCGACCATTGGAGCCATGAACAACTGATCGGATGCTGCTAGCGTCCAGTCACATGCCACCGGACGCGTCCGGTCGCAAGTTCACCGCTCTGGAACCTCTCTATACTCGATCGGACGCTGATGTCCTACGTCTAGTCGGTATGCCGCCATTGTCTGGTCACTTGCTGAGTGTGTTGTCGGACTGATGAATAGTGCCATTGGTGCGTCCGGTCGATTCACTTGTTCAGCGTCCGATCGCTGCTGCTGACGCCTGTTGTTGCCGAGCCACTGATCGGAGCGTCCGGTCACTTTCTTCCAGCGTCTGGTCCAGCGTTCGGTCGCTTTTGTGAGCTCGTTTCTTCACGATCTTGCGTGTGGCTTGGTTTCTATCTTCATGCTTGGACTTTACCTGATATCTTGGGTCTTCTCTTGTGCTCCTAAGGTCTTGCTTGAGGTGTTGATCATCGGATCATCACGTCGCCTTTGTCCAAGTCACCTCTTGCATCCTATTGAACTACAAAACAATCACTTGCAAATTCATTAGTCCAATTTGGTTGTGTTGGTCATCAGACACAAAAATCTGAAGTAAATGGGCCTAGGGTCCATTTTCCTTACAATCTCCCCCTTTTTGGTGATTGATGACAACACGACCAAAGCAAGCAAATAATAGAATTTTGAAGTTTAAAAACTACCTACTTGCTAGGATGTAATGCAAGAGGCAAGATTATATGTTGCTAAAAGATACTACTTGTAAGACTACATAAAAACTTATCTTGCCCTCGTAAATGTCCCCATGTGGTATTATGCATTTTAGCCTTGCTTCCTACAGATTCTCCCTATTACATAGGCTAATCCATAATCCACTATCCTCCCTTTCTCGGACCAATACTACAAATTAGTGCTTGCTTTTGGTCCTCTAAATTTGGTATCAAAGCTCCCGGTCGGGTAACTCTATGGATAGCATCGGGCCTTCCCCACGCACAAGTGGGTCTCCGACGTGCCTTCCGGCAAGCCTCTCCCGGATGCTCCCCACCGTCTTCACTATCAAGCTTCCGGCCAAAACACCGTGGGCCTTGTTCCCTTCGGTACATGGTGGCGGCCACACCACAAACACGGTTGGTGTGATCTCGCAAGACTACAAGCCCCTCCGATGTACAACAATGGTGCTCGCAAGCATCGAGTGGGAAGAGGTATGCAAACCTCAATAAACACTAGGCCTAAACCTAGAGCAAGCGTATAAGCGGTGGTCTAATCAACCTAAGCACTTCGCAAAGCACCTACACTAATCACCTAATGAAACACTAAGCACTATGCAAGTGGAGATTACTAAAATGGTGTATGAACACCCTTAATATGTTTCCTCAGCTCCACTCTGACCAAATGGCTGGTTGGGTTTGTATTTATAAGCCCCACTGAGAAAGTAGTCGTTGGGGACGAAATCCCGCTTTTCTGCTACTGACCGGACGCTGGAGTCGTCCTAATCGGACGTGTCCGGTCGTCCTGACCATTGGAGCCATGAACAACTAATCGGACGCTACCAGCGTCCGGTCACATGCCACCGGAGGCGTCCGGTCACAAGTTCACCGCTCTGGAACCTCTCTGTACTCGATCGGACGCTGCTGTCCTGCGTTCGGTCGGTTTGCCGCCAATGTCCGATCACTTGCTGAGTGTGTTGTCGGACTGATGAACAGTGCCATTGGTGCGTCTGGTCGATTCACTTGTTCAGCATCCGGTCGCTGCTGCTGATGCCTGCTGTTGTCGAGCCACTGATCGGAGTGTCCGGTCCAGCGTCCGGTCGCTTCTGTGAGCTCGTTTCTTCGCGATCTTGCATGTGGCTTGGTTCCTATCTTCATGCTTGGACTTTACTTGATATCTTGGGTCTTCTCTTGTGCTCCTAAGGTCTTGCTTGAGGTGTTGATCATCGGATCATCACGTCGCCTTTGTCCAAGTCTCGTCTTGCATCCTATTGAACTACAAAACAATCACTTACAAATTCATTAGTCCAATTTGGTTGTGTTGGTCATCAAACACCAAAATCCAAAGTAAATGGGCCTAGGGTCCATTTTCCTTACAATCTCCCCCTTTTGGTGATTGATGACAACATGACCAAAGCAAGCAAATAATAGAATTTTGAAATTTAAAAACTACCTACTTGCTAGGATGCAATGCAAGAGGCAAGATTATATGTTGCTAAAAGATACTACTTGTAAGATTACATAAAAACTTGTCTTGCCCTTACAAATGTCCCAGTGTGGTATTATGCATTTAAGCCTTGCTTCCTACAGATTCTCCCTATTACATAGGCTAATCCATAATCCACTATCCTCCCTTTCTCGGACCATTACTATAAATTAATGCTTGCTTTTGGTCCTCTAAATTTGGTATCAGAGCTCCCGGTCGAGTAACCCCGTGGATAGCCTCGGGCCTTCCCCATGTGCAAGTGGGTCTCCGACATGCCTTCTGGCAAGCCTCTCCCGGATGCTCCCCGCTATCTTCGCTATCAAGCTTCAGGCCAAAACACCGCGGGCCTTGTTCCCTCCGGTACACAATGACGGCCACACCACAAACGCGGTTGGTGTGATCTCGCAAGACTACAAGCCCCTCCGATGTACAACAATGGTGCTCGCAAGCACTGAGTGGTAAGAGGTATGCAAACCTCATTAAACACTAGGCCCAATCCTAGAGCAAGCGCATAAGCGGTGGTCTAATCACCCTAAGCACTTCGCAAAGCACCTACGCTAATCACCTAATGAAACACTAAGTACTATGCAAGTGGAGATCACTAAAATGGTGTATCAACACCCTTGATATGTTTCCTTAGCTCTACTCTTACCAAATGGCCAGTTGGGGGTTGTATTTATAAGCCCCACTGAGAAAGTAGCCATTCGGGAGGAAATCTCGCTTTTCTGCTACTGACTGGACACTGGAGTCATCGTGATCGGACGTCTCAGATTGTCCCGACCGTTGGAGCCGCGAACAACTGATCGGACGCTGCTAGCGTCCGGTCACATGCCACCGGACGCATCCGGTCGCAAGTTTGCCGCTCTGGAACCTCTCTATACTCGATCAGACGCTGCAGTCCAGCGTCCGGTCGGTTTGTCGCCAACGTCCGGTCACTTACTGAGTGTGTTGTCGGACTAATGAACAGTGCCATCGGTGCGTCTGGTCGATTCACTTGTTCAGCGTTCGGTCGCTGCTGCTGACGCTTGCTGTTGCCGAGCCACTGATCGGAGCGTCCGGTCACTTTCTTCCAGCGTCCGGTCCAGCGTCCAGTCGCTTCTGTGAGCTCGTTTCTTCGCGATCTTGCGTGTGACTTGGTTCCTATCTTCATGCTTGAACTTTGCTTGATATCTTGGGTCTTCTCTTGTGCTCCTAAGGTCTTGCTTGAGGTGTTGATCATCAGATCATCACGTCGCCTTTGTCCAAGTCACGTCTTGCATCCTATTGAACTATAAAACAATCATTTGCAAATTCATTAGTCCAATTTGGTTGTGTTGGTCATCAAACGCCAAAATCCAAAGTAAATGGGCCTAGGGTCCATTTTCCTTACAAAACCATTTGACTACTCAAAAGTAAGAATTGCATTCTTTTGTAGACCAAGCAAGTATTATTTTTTTGCTATGGCCAAGCACATCGGGTAGCCTTGTAGCTCACTTACTTACACCCCATGATGAACAAAATGCTGTGTGTAACCACAAACAAGGCACATTTCTTCAGGGTTATCTAATAAAGTAAACCATTACAAGCTCTGACTACTACTTTTTACTTAATATATCTATAATGGTGAAAGTATACTTTTGTACACCTATTTTTTAAGACAAATCCATATATCTTATTTCTAAATGCTCAAAAGTCCACATGCCAAAACAGTTGGGCACTACTGGAAACCAAAATTTTCCCGACAGTGCAACTATCGACATGGAAAAGTAATCTATTGATAGCAAAAAGCTTAATTCATTTGAGATGCTTCCTAGAAAAAGTGCTAATGAGATGTATTCGCGCTTGAATGTTCTTGTAGAGGAGGTCAATGGGCTTGGACTCACACAAATGCAACCCTCTGATGTTGTAAGAAAGATCTTGAGTGTCCTCCCCATTGACAAATATGGGCATATTGTGATGGTGCTTCATCAAGGTGATCTTTCCACCGCTACACCAACTCAAATATTGGGGAAGATCAATGCACATGAGATGTACATGCACATCACTCCACAAGATGGCTCTTCTTCCACCAAGAAGAAAGATTTGGCATTCAAGGCTAGCCAAGAGAAGAGGGGCAAAGCAAGAGTTGATCATGATAGCTCAAGTGATGATGAGATTGATGATGTAAGTCTTGCTCTCATGGTGAGAAGAACTACCAAGATGCTTAAGAAGCTAAACAAGAATGGTGTCAAGTTTGATGGCAAGAAGAAGAATTTCTTCACTAGTAATAGAGGGAAGCCCATCTCCGAAATGGATTGCTATAGTTATGGAGAACTTGGTCATCTAGCTCATCAATGCCCCAAACCTAAGAAAGACAAGTACAAGGGCAAGAAAGATAATTCAAGTGATGAAAATGATGATGAGATGAAAAAGAACAAGCCATACAAGAAGAAGGATGGCAAGAAGAAGGAATTTTACAAGAAGAAGAAGAATGGCAAGGCATACATTGTTGGTGATTGTCTCATGGACATTGAATCATCAAGTGGCTCATCCGATGATGAAAGTGAAAATGAGAGGGAGAAGGTGGCCGCTATTGTGATTGATTCTTCACTATCTTCATCGACACCGCCGCCATCATCCTCTACACACCTATGCCTTATGGCCAAAGGTGAACGAAAGGTACAAAAGGATGATGATAGTAGTGGTGATGATAATGCTAGCAATGATGAAAGTGGTAGTGATAGTGATGAAGAATTTGAATCACCTTCTTATGATGATCTTGTCAAGTTGCTAAATCAATACACCAAAATCATTAGAAAGACAAGAGCTAAAAATGAAAAGCTAGAACTTGAGAAGGACTCACTCTTAGCAAAATATGACATAGCCGAAAAAGCTAGTGTTGAGCTTAGAGAAGAAAATAAAATTGTGTCATCCCAACTCAAGGAGCTCAAAACCTCATAAAAAGAGCTTAGAGAAAAACATGATAAACTTGAGGGGATACATAATGAGCTCACCACTAGTTACAATTTGCTAAAAGAAAAGTACACACATCTCAAGATTAATCATGACAATCTTGTTATTTCTCATGAGTTATTATTCAATGAGCCACATGATGATACTAACAATGTTGTTAAGATTGATATAGCTACATCATGTGATGACTTGATTGTTGAGAGCATTAAGCAAGGTTCTAGTAGCAAAGGCAGGAAAGTGGTTGAGTCCAACAACTATGATGATTATGTCAAGCTCAAGAATGAGAATGAAAAGCTCAAGAAAGATCTTGAAAAGCTATCAACCACCAACACAATTGTGATAGAGAATCTTGACAATGACTATGATATAGCTCTTGAGAATGAGATGCTTAAAGAAGAGAACAAGAGACTTAAGATGGAGAAAAATCATGATGAACTTAGAAAAGAAAACAAGAATCTCAAGTTGGAGAAAGAACATCTCAAGACTGGGTTGAGCAAGTTCACAAGAGGCTAATATCTCCAAAGTGAGCTACTCATGAATACCATGATGAAGATGGATAGAAGTGGTATTGGGTACTTGGTAAATCAAGAGACGAAAGCTCAAGCTCAACATCAACAACAATACAAGTCAAGCCTAAGCCAAAGAGATGTTTTGAGTGTGGACAAGAAGGTCACTTTGCTCATGAGTGTCAAACTCCACCACCACAACCCTTGCCCAAGCATGCTAGACCCTTTGCTTTCAATGCTCACTACATGCTTAGAAAGGACTCTAGCGGAAAGATGAAAGTCATGTTCTTAGGTCCTCCCAACAAGAATAGGCCTAAGCAAATTTGGGTTGCAAAGTCACTAGTTGAGAAAGTCAAGGGCCCTCATCAAGTTTAGGTCCCTAAACAACAAGCTTGATCTCCTGTGCGTAGGTGAACTACAAGACCGGTGGAAGTCATTGGGTTATTGATAGTGGTTGCACTCAACCTATGACTGGTGATCCTCGTATGTTTACCTCACTAGATGAAGAAGTAGATGATAAAGAAAGGATTACATTTGGTGATAATTCAAAGGGCAAAGTTCAAGATTTGGGCAAAGTTGCAATATCAAATAATCATTCAATATCAAATGTGCTATATGTTGCTTCATTGAGTTGCAACTTGCTATCCGTTGGTCAATTGTGTGATCTTGGCTTTCAATGTTTGTTTACCGAGAAGGAAGTGGTTGTATCAAAGAAAGATGATGATCAAGTTATATTCAAGGGTTTTAGATACAACAACCTATATCTAGTGGATTTCACCTCTGAAGATGCAAACTTGAAGACATGCTTAATCACCAAAACATCACTTGGGTGGCTATGGCATAGAAGACTTGCACAAGTTGGGATGAGCTCACTCAAGAAGCTAATGAAAAATGAATTGGTGAGAGGTTTGAAGGATGTGAAGTTTGAGAAGGACAAGCTTTGTAGTGCATGTCAAGCTGGCAAGCAAGTTGCAAACACTCATCCAACAAAAGCTTACATGTCAACAACAAGAGTACTAGAGCTTCTCCACATCACTACTACAAAATTCAATTTGCGCAGCGTCGTCCCGAAGGTCTCCGTGGCGGGCTCCTATTTTTGTCCGTCACGGTAAATCCCACGATTTACCGCGGCGGGCACTTTTTATTTTCCGCAGCGGGCATTTTTGCCCACCACGGTAAAACGATTTACCGTGGCGGACATATTAAGATGCCCGACACAGAAAATAACCTATTAACCATGGCGGCCGTCTTAAGGTGCCTGCCATGGTAAATCGATTTTCCGTGGCGGACACATTATAAGGCCCGCCACGGAAAAGGCTACGGCCCAATAGGCACACCAGCGAGGCCCGTATCCAATTCTGATTTATCGGGCTTATATATACGGGGGTTTTAGGGTTTTCACTCCACCTCTCTCTCTCCACCACTCCTCCCTCAACCAGCAGCCACTCTCTCCCTCTCCTCCGAACCTCTCCTCCCTCAACCGGCGGTAGCCACCACTCCTCTCGGTCCTCTCGCACGAGGCACGGCGTCCCTCTTCCTCCCTTCCTCTCCTCCTCGTCCTCCCTCAACCGGCGGCCCTCCTCCTCCCTCTCCTCCTCCCTCAATAGGCAGTGGACGGTGGCTCGAGGCACGCAGTGGCGCGGCGTCGCGGCCGCGGATCTAGGTGAGGGCGCCGTTGTGGACGGACACGGATCCAGGCGTGGATCGAGGGTGCCGGCCATGGATCCAGGCGTGGACGGCCGCGGGTCCGGCAGTGGCGCGACCGGGGAGGCCGGATCTACCGCGAGCCCCTCCTTCCCCTTCTCCACCAGGCAGATACAGGCGACGGCGGCCCTGGCGGAGGCCCCGGCGGTGGATCCGGTGGTAGCGTGGCCGGGGAGGCCAGATCCGCCGCGAGCCCCTCCTTCCCCTTCTCCGCTGGGCAGATCCAGGCGACGGTGGCCCTGCCGGAGGTCTCGGCGGTGGATCCGGTGGTGGCGTGGCCGGGGAGGCCGGATCCGCCGCAAGCTCCTCCTTCCCTTTCTCCACTGGGCAGATCCAGGTGCCGGCGGGCAGATCCAGGCGGGGGCGGCCCCGGTGGAGGCCCCAACGATGGATCCGGCGGTGGCGTGGCCTAGGAGGCCTGATCTGCCATGAGCGCCTCCTTCCTCTTCTACATCGGGCGGATCCAGGCGGGGGCGGTCTGGGCGGAGGCGCCGACGGCGGATCTGACGGTGGCACGACTGGGCTGGAGCTGCGGCGGATCCAGGTGACGGCGGCGGATCGACATCGACGGCGAGATTTAGGTCCAGTGCGGCCCAGATCCAAGCCCGTGTGGGCTTTTCTTCTTTTTTTTTTGTTTTTTCCAAATGATTTACCGTGGCGGCCTTCCTTAGGTGCCCGCCGCAGTAAATCAATTAACCGCGGCGGGCAAAGCAGCCCGCCGCAGGAAGGCCATGATTTACCGTGACTTCCCGGCAGTGGCGGACCGGTTTGCCCGCCGCGGGAAACCAAAAACGGCCGCCGCGGATAAACATTTTGTAGTAGTGCATGGATGTATTTGGACCTACAACTAACAAGAGTTTGGGAGGAAATCTCTATTGTCTTGTAATAGTTGATGACTACTCTAGATATACTCGGGTGTTCTTCCTTCATGATAAGACCGAAGTGGCCGCATGTTTCAAGAAGTTTGCTAAGAGAGCACAAAATGAATTTGAAGTGAAGCTCAAGAAGATAAGAAGTGACAATGGGAAAGAATTTGACAACACAAAAATTGAAGCATATTGTGATGAAGTAGGGATCAAGCATGAGGTCTCCGCAACATACACTCCTCAACAAAATGGTGTAGTAGAGAGAAAGAACCGGACACTTATCGCCCTTGCAAGAACAATGCTTGATGAGTACAATACACCCGAAGCTCTATG
>NW_027096839.1:0-9064 GCF_019320115.1 Miscanthus floridulus | reverse complement strand
CCCTCTACGGTCCAGGGGTTCGAAGGCTGGGCCCTTAAGGGTTTCGACAGCCGCCCCAGGACAACAGAGTCAGGGGCGACTACGGGCGAGCCTATACGAGGCCGAGGCCCAAGCAAGCGAAACGCTTGGGACGCCCTGTGTCGTGTCCGAGACCGGTAGGGAGGTCTCCGAATGGGATCCCACCGTAGGGAGGCACCGAGCCACTGAGGCCCAGCGAACGGCCTCGGCACCCACTAGAGAAACCCTCCGGTACTCTTGGAGCGCGTCTCCGGACCGCTAGCCGACCCCCAGTGAACGGGGTACGGGCCTCCACTCGGACTTACCCGATAACAGCTCACCGGAAATGCCATCGCTCGCGCCCACCGAGGGTAGCGTGGCACATTCCACCCCTCCTTCCGAGCGAAAAGGAAGCGCGAGGGTCGAATAAAAAGTCAGGAGAATCCCTGACGGCCCTCCTGCTCTGCGCAGAGGCTAAGGGACTCTTCCTGGAAAACATTGCCGAGGCCCAGCGACTTGGGCTCGCACACGAGGGGGCTCGGCAAAACAAACCCTCCTTCCTAGCGAAAAGGAAGCGCGAGGGTCGTTTAAAAAGCCAGAAGGACTCCTGACGGCCCTCTTGCTCCGTGCAGAGGCTAGGGAGCTCCTTCTGCAAAAGACGCCGAGACCCCGCGACCTAGGCTCGCACCCGAGGGGGGCTCGGCAGACAGACCCTCACGCGCGAGGGGCGAACCAAAAGCCAGGGGGACCTCTGACCGCTCTCTCACTCTGTGCGAGAGACTCGGGGGCTCCTCCTGCAACTTTGCCGAGACCCAGCGGCTCAGGCTCGCACACGAGTGGGCTCGGCAAACAGCCCCCCGTCCGAGCGAAAAGGACATGCGGGGGATGGACAAAAAAGTCGGGAGGACCCCTGACCGCCCTCTCGCTCCGTGCAGAGGCTCGGGGGCTCTTCCTGCACCCAAGATAAAGACAATCGACCCGAGCCCGTTACGGTCCAGGGGTTCGAAGGCTGGGCCCCCAGGGGTTTCGACAGCTGCCCTAGGGCAAAAGAGTCAGGGACGACTATGGGCGAGCCTGTACAAGCGCGCCCCGTGTCGTGTCCGAGACCGGCAGGGAGGTCTCCGAATGGGATCCCACCGTAGGGAGGCACCGAGCCACCGAGGCCCAGCGAACGGCCTCGGCACCCACTAGAGAAACCCGCCGGTACTCTTGGAGCACGTCTCCGGACCGCTAGCCGACCCCCAGCGAACGGGGTACGGGCCTCCACTCGGACTTACCCGATAATAGCTCACCGGAAATGCCGTCGCTCGCGCCCCCCGAGGGTAGCATGGCATCTTCCACCCCTCCTTCTGAGCGAAAAGGAAGCACGAGGGTCGTACAAAAAGCCGGGGGAACCCCTGACGGACCTCTTGCTCCAGGCAGAGGCTAAGGGGCTCTTCCCGCAGCATCGTCGAGGCCCAGCGATCCGAACTCGCATCCACGGGCTCAGCAAACACAATGTGAACCCCTCACTCGAAAGAGAAAAAAGCCCCTGAAGAAGTGAAATCACTCCTCCAGGGCCTCGGGGGCTACACCCGGCGGGTGCGCTCGCGCGCACCCACCGAAACCTTAAATACGGAACACCATCCCGACAGGAACTATCAAGAGCCAATTCTCGTCAGAACCTCAGGGGGAGTGCCTCCACTCCCCCCAAGGCTCGGGGGCTACTGTCGGATACCGTGAGAAGGGGTACCCCAAGCAAGAACCAAAAAACTGCTTAGACCCTAAAAACAAGAACCAATAAGACAAACGAGGTCTTAGCCAGAAATCTCCGATTTGCCCGAGGCCCCCTCGCCGAGGCCCCTTCGCCCGAGGCCCTCTCGCCGAGGCCTCAGAAGAAGTACCGATTGTCCGATTCGCCCGAGGCCTCCTCGCCAAGGTCTGCGATTCTCCTATTCCGCGCGAGGCCGGCTCGCCACCAGCCCCGCGACCACCGCTTTGACTAGACTACCCCGGCTGGACATCACATCTAATCAAGGCGCTCAACCACTCCGACAACCACACGACGGCATAGTATGGCAAAGTGACAGACCAGCACGTCAGCGCCCTGCCATCCACGACGGGACTGTGCAAGGGTTACCGGCTACTGTGCTGCCTAAACTCCTGCACCAAGGACGAACACGACGTGGGGAGTCAGAACTGGGTTCCTGTGACCTCGGGACCAGCGAACTGACCGAGTTCCGCCTCGCACGAGACTCCCGGTAGGGCCTCAGGCGAGCTGGCCATACTCCGCCTCGTCCGAGGCTGGGCTCGTCCCGCAACCTCGTCGCCTCCGCCTCAAAAGTCGCTCTAGCAGGCTGTCGCATCCAATCAATGCGTCCAGCTGCACCCACTACGTAAGCCACGATCGGCAGTGCACCGCGACAGGAGCGACGGGACAATGGTCAAATCGCCTTTTTACCATCCCTTGCTGACAATACAGGGTACCATATCCTGTAGACGCACGTTCCGCACTGTTCCGCCTAAATCAACTACGACGATGGCCGCCAAGACCCCGCATTGCCGTCTGCAAAGGCCTCGGCACAGCAGGCCTCAGCGCAGCGGGTCTCGGCCTCAGCACAGCAGGTCTCGGCACAACCGACCACAGCAGCCCCCAGGCCTCGGCACTTCACCAAGTCAACAAATGTACAGGAGCGCAGCATGTCGCCGGCCTGGAGACCATACCGACTAGACACCGACGGGAACTCCCACGACGCCGCGCTGCTCCAGGGAGCGAAATACGTCAGCAAATAGTAGCCTTCTCATGTACTTCTGGCTTTCTCCTTGCGGTTATAAAAGGAGGTAGCCGGTACCATTTCTAGGGAGAGCAACAAACAGAAAGACGAACTCCCCAATAGAACTACACGCTTCCACGCTGCTTGAGAACAACGCCTCAAGCAGCCCGCACCTCCCCCGCCGAGACCTGGGGCTAGCTCCCTCTCTCACCTAGCTTGTAACCCCCTACTACGAGCACTCCGGTGCAAGGAATACAAGATTAATCTCTCAGACTGGACGTAGGGCCTCGATTGCCTGAACCAGTATAAACCTTGTGTCTCTTTGCATCACCATCCGGTCCGGGAGCACGCAGCACAAATTCACTAGTCGGTTGGTTGAGGACCCCCCGGTCCGAAACACCGACAATTAGTAACCTAGTAATACAAATGAAAAAGAAAAATATACAGAAACAATAACTTACATTAAAACGACTGCACGTGTAGAAGCAACGAGCCGCTCTGTCCGGATGTCTCGATTGAAACACGTCGGCTGGACGACCACAGTCATAATTAGGGACAGAGAGTTCAAGAGGGACGAGGGCATCTTTGCTAGACTCGTCGGGATACATTTCTCTAGGACGACCCCGTTTTCGCCATAGCTGCTCCCGAAACATGTCTTCCATCTAATAAAACGGTTCAAATTAAACACCAATCAAAACAACGCAAATTAATGCAAAATGTAATCATTTGCAATGCAACTAAAATATTATAAACAACAATTATAGCAACAAAAATATACATGGCAAACATACTTCTAACTAAATAATTAACCTTAACATTGACAAACTCATACTTAATATCTTCACCATAGTTCCCAAATATAATTTTCCTACTAACCTTAACTCCCATTCATAACATCATATTCACCATTCAAACGAAAATAAAATGTGCGTCGTTACCTTGAACTAGGACGAAGAGGGAGGGAGGCGGTCGGGGAATGGAATGGAAGGGAGGGAGGCAGCAATGGAGGGCCGGGCTGTCGCCGTTCGTGGCGCGGCGTGCTTGGATGAGCGGAGGGCGTTTTGCTGCTCGGGCAGCGGGACTGGCCGCGGCGGAGGTTATACCCGGCTCTGCCGCGCCATCGATCAGGGCGCGACAGAGCCCTGCCACGTCAGCGGTCAGCGCTTCCGGTCGTCGCCATGTCAGCCCTCTACCGCGCCGCCATGCATGATGCGGCATAGACATTTGCCCGTGCCATGGCAATAGGCGCGGCCAAAAGTGTTAGTTTTTAAAAAAAAACCGAGAGTGTTAGATTTAAAATTAAGTTCAAAAAAGTGTTAAAATTAAAAAAAAATCACATATGATGACCCGTCAATAAGAAAAATGTTTATTTTCCCTAAGTACATCCGGCGTGCATATGTCCTGACATTTTTCTTTTTGAATGAAATTACTTTCTTACACATGTGTTCGAATCATTAGTGTCCAGGATGGAAACAAGTGACATTCGAGATCAAACATGTTATTGGTCCCGTTCGCTGGTCTGAAACTTGACTGAAACTGGCTGAAAAACACTGTTCCAGCGGAATTATTGTGAGAAAAAAACACTGTTCCGACTGAAAAAAGAAGCCGAACAAACCGAATATAAGGTAAGCCGAACCAGGCCATTATGTTAACAACTGGCAACATCGTCGAGTAATAAAAAGACAGAAAGAAAAGCATGTGGAGCCACAATTGAAAAGTGCAACGACAACGTAGAAAGCTGAACCAACCTCCGTGTTCCTCAAAGTTGGTGGCTTAGCTTAATTGTTCCTCAAAGCTAGCACCAGAAATTTGCAAATGAAGCAAAAGATGCTCCAACGACAGCGAAACGAAAGTCCAACCCCACAACCGATGCTGAGACCTTTGTTTCAACTCGCAGGCAACGGTTACTGCTACTCCATCAGAAGAAGCACAAGACACGAGAAGGGAAAAGAAGAGAAAGCTACGACTTTTTAACTATCATCGGTATCCGTACTTAATTGAAAAGTTAGAGTAACACGGGTTGTGTTTAGTTCCTAAAAAGTTTTTCAAAAAGTGCTACAGTAGTCATCACATCGAATCTTACGATATGTGTATGGAGCATCAAATGTAGACGGAAAAAAAACTAATTGCACAGTTTGGTTGGAAAATCGCGAAACGAACGTTTTAAGCCTAATTAGTCCATGATTGAATACTAATTGTCAAATAAAAATGAAAGTGCTATAGTAGCTAAAATTCCCAAATTCCACGAACTAAATACAGCCACATCGTGTCCATATACAGACTTTGATTTCAAAATGTATTAGAAATAAACCTTGGAGAGTTGGAGCCCCAAATCATGCTTATCGGCACGCGACAAAGCTGTTGTTGTTGCAACATAGCTGTTTTGAAATAATAATAAAAAAAAAAGGCGTGAGACCAGCTGCATGCTGCCCTGGCTGTTCCCTTTCCTGGCCCCACCCTTCCGGGCCGCGAGATCGGGATCCGACGGCACACACGAATCTTGACGTGCCCACCACCTCCTCTTACCTTTCTGGCTTTCTTTCTCCTCTTAGGTCCTTGGAACGAAGGATTTCTACGGGAATTATGAGGGAACAGATTCGAGAGGAAAGAAATCACGTTGGAGCGTTTGGATTGAAGGCATTCCACAGGAAAAGGAGTAGCTAATGTGCAAAACATAGGAAATAAAACATCCACTGCGATCCAAGGGAAACAATCATCGTTGGCTCTCTACTGATCCATATTTGCTTTACATGTTACAATTCCTATGTTATAAATTCATGTGTTCCAAACAGTCTAAATTTTTTATTCCTATATTTTGAAATCCCATAATTTTTCATTTTTTATCGTACTTTATTTCTGTATCCTATACCTGTGTTTCGGATTCCTTCGTTAGAAAAGAGCCCTTACCGGACAAGCAAGCCTACCTTTCCTTCTGTCTTCCGTTCCCCCAGCGTTCGCGCTCTATCTCCCTGCGGCCCTCCCTCCCTTCTTCTCTCTCTTGCCGACGATTACGCCAGGTGCCCAGGTCTTCTTCGGGCCGAGGTCGGTCGCTGCCGCCCTACGCCAGGTGCCCAGGTCTTCTCCGGGCCCTTCGCCGGCGACGAGCACCTCCAGGTACGCGTACGCCCACCCCTTGGTCTCTCATTCCTGCTGTGCGAAACCGAGCTCCCAAACCCTAACTTGCTATTTGTAATCGGATCTGGTCTAATTACAAGCGTATATGCATGTATTATGCCTACGAGCTTCGATTGTTTTGCAAAAAATTATCTGGGTCCGCCCTGGTACATCATCTTTGAATGCCTTGTCAAATGGTGCCCTCTCTTTGAATGCCCCTGTAATGACCCTCTTCAAATGACCAATGGTATTCATCCCGATTGTGTGGGTCTGATTGAAATGGCATTTATGTCTTTTTTGCAGGCTGAGCTCCACAGTGGTTCTCGGAGAGGTTTGTAACAGACTACACCTACGCGAAGAAGAGAAAAAGGGATCTTGGAGACGTTTGTGATAGACTACTGGGGGTGAATACACCTACGCTAAAGAAGAGAAAAAGGGGAAAGAGAGAAAGTTCTCAATGAATTGAAGTCCGTATGTCCAAAACAAGAGCAAGGAGCTGTTGTACAAGGGACTTGTGGAAGGAGCATATCATATATTTGTAGGAGATAACTTTACACTTGACTCATGGGCGACTGGGTTATAGGGGCGTTGATAAACATCGTGGGGAGTGTTGCCATAAACTTTGGTACCAACCTTCTGAAGTTGGGCCATGATCAGGTGGATGTTACATGTTTCTGAATTGTGCTCCTTGTTCTTACTTCTAATATACTTCATATATGTGTTCCAGTGAAAAGATCAAGGAGAACATACATGCGGGTGCCCTAGTTTGACCCATTTAGTCAGTTGAGGGTGAAAACACCTTTAGTCTAAATCCTTTTTTTTTTTTGCCAAAAAGAAAGCAGAAAAAAAATGAACCCTAGTAACACCCTTTTTTGGTTACTAGATGACCTAGCCATTTCATCTATAGGCTTCATCATGAGAAAATGTTGCATTAACTGATTAGGACGTTGATTGCCTAATTAGCTATTTCTAGTGCACTTGAAGTTGTTGTAAGCAATAAATTGTGCATTTGATTACAAACTGTAGGACAGCATGTCAAATATAGCTTGATTCCCTAGGCTGATTTTGGTAACTTTGTAGCTAACCTTTGCTGTGGTATTTGAGCATTATCTACATTAATGCCTAACATCCTTTGAAGTTAATGTGATTGTAGTTACTTTTATGTGCGAATTATGAAAAAAAGGAACAACCAACTTATGACTATGACAAGTTAGGCGGTAAATAAGAAGAAATAGGCACCCAATCTCATGTTGAATAGATCCTGCACTTGCACTAGGCTCAGTTCCCATGTGTGAATATCATGTTGTTTTACGTGAGATGAAGAATAAAAAAAATATGTTTGTTTTATTTGTCAGAGAGAAAAGCTTTCCTTAATTAACAGCAGCGAGGGAAATGAAAAATTCGTCCCGAAGTCTGTTATGCATTTTCAGACTTGGAGAATAGGTACCACTCCTGTCTGCTAGAATTTATTTACTAATTTTAGTCTTTTATAATCAAAAGCCAACTTTAATGCTACATCTGCATTCAGGTATACTCTTTTTTGCTGCTGGGAACTGCCTCAACTTCATGTCATTTGCTTATGCTGCACAGGTTCTTTTTCGTTGTCCTCGAGATTTCAAAAGCAAATTTAGTTTAACATGTAGGATGTAATATAATATGGGAAACTCATGAATGGTTGTGTAAACATGTAAAGAATAAAGCTCTTGTAGAGACTCTGGATTTGTGCCCTGTTCTATTGGAAATACAGGAATAGCATTTTTCCATTTGTTGTTGGGTTAAAAAGATAAGAGCTTCTCAATCGTACAGTTTCCATCTCTTGCTTCTTACTTAGAGCTAATAATGGCATCCAATCATATTTTCTTTTCTATTTCTCTAGTGTTTTGATTTGGAAATTGATTATTTACTTGCTATATTGCAGTCACTACTTGCAGCTCTTGGATCAATCCAGTTTGTGTCCAACATTGCTTTTGCCTACTTTGTGTTGAACAAGACTATTTCAGTGAAGTATGTATGTTTCTCACTTCCCGTTAGCTGGAATGAAAATTACAATCAATACATGGAATCATGTGATTAATGAAGCTTTTGCGCTTCTTTCCAGAGTCATGGTAGCCACAACGTTTATCGTCTTCGGCAACATCTTCTTAGTATCCTTTGGCAACCATCAATCACCTGGTATGGGTTGTTCCATTTGCCATTTCTACTATATGTAGTATCTGCGAAATATTTGCAATGTAGAGATGTGCAATTTCGGTTTTTTCGTGGTTCCTATTTAGTCGTGCTAATACTAAAATTATCTTGTCAGTTTACACGCCGGAGCAGCTGATCGCAAAATACAGCAATTTGGTGTTTGTTCTTTATTGCATGTCATTGGTCTTTGTTGTTGCATTTAACCATTATCTCTACAGGTGAGGCCTTGCTCGTGTAACCTATTCTCTTCAGAAACAGGCCATGCTGTTCCTTACCAGTTCAAAAACTTTTGCAGGAGTGGAGAAACTATTAATTCAAACAGTTCAAAAGATGTTGGCACATATTGGCGAACAATGTTGCCATTTTCTTATGCTGTTGTATCTGGTGCTATTGGATCTTGCTCAGTCTTGTTTGCAAAGTCATTGTAGGTTACATTTTATTTCATAAAAATCCATGCATCAAGGATGCTGATTTTTTCAGATTTATTTGGTGCTGACTACCATGTGTTATCCCCCCTCCTTCCTGTTTCCTGTCCAGGTCTAACATGCTGAGGCTGACTATGAGCAGCAGATACGAGTTCCATAGCTGGTTCACATACTCAATTGTTCTTCTGTTTCTGTGTACTGCTGGATTTTGGGTATATGGCTAATCTAATGCGTTGTTTCTGAGGCTACTCCGCTGCTGCTGTTTGTCTAATTCAACTTCCGTATGCTCTATGTGACAGATGGCAAGATTGAATGAAGGGCTGTCATTATTTGATGCAATACTGATTGTTCCAATGTTTCAAATTGCTTGGACCTTCTTCTCTATTTGTACAGGATTTGTTTACTTTCAAGAATATCAAGTAGGCTCCTCTTTGCGATAATCAGATAATGAAGTGAATCATGCATTGCTTAATTAGAAACTGAGGATTTTGTTTTTCCGCTGTCAGGTATTTGATACGCTCAGGATAATTATGTTTGTATTGGGCATGACATTTGTCTTCGTTGGGATCTCCTTGCTAGCACCCGATG
>NW_027096838.1:0-40000 GCF_019320115.1 Miscanthus floridulus | reverse complement strand
CACTATGGCTTCCGCTGCCATGACGAATTCTTCGAGTAGGTCTTCATGTTCCTCAGGACCATCGCCCATTGGGAAGCCAGTCTATATGGAGTGGAGCTTGTATCCAGTCTGTACCTACGCCGCGGTCAGCGCCACCGCCGCACCATGATGAACGCCGTGAAGGGCAATCTCCTGAACGTGGGCTAGAATGTCATGGAGGCGAGCGTCAATGAGGGGACCCCAAGCGTTGACGGCGTCCATGGCCGCGTTCACCGCCAGTTGGAGAGACTCCAACTGCACTATCAGGGCTAATGATCATAGAAGACGAAAGGAATGTCAACATAAAAAATAGTGGAAGTCGGAGTAAAAGCGTTCATGAAGTTCATCTTACCCGCCACCATGGCGTCGGATTCGGCCAGCCGTGCCCGAATGGCACTGGCCACCTCTTCGGTGGCATGAAGTTACCGATATTGCTTGTTGCTTTCATTATTTACTTAATTACAACAATATCACTTCGCCCGATTGAGATTGATCTAGATCGGCCTTATATCCTTTTTAACCCATCGTTTGTTAATCTAAAACTGATTTAATATATACTTTAAATGATGAGTTATGTTTTATCGACTGTTTTACATCAATCTTGATCGTGCATAGCATGCGGTTAAGGCGTGTTTGATCTTGAGTAGATCTATTGGCTAGCGAAAATTATTCCATGGCCCGTTATCATGGCCTGTGTGATTCTGCCTCACACCCCACTATTAGCACCGTGGAGCGGGGATCGTTATTTGGTAGATCTGTTCCTGAGAGGGTATGACTTTAACTGTGCGCTATGCCTGAATCGACTGTTTTAGCTGATATCGAGCGCTTTATTCGAGCAGTTCGCATCACGAGATCGTTAAAGTAGCGATGGGTTAAAAGATGTGTTAGCCCCATGATCTTATTATTGTATTACGGCATGTATGATTGTGCCTCATGCCCCACTGATATTAGTAATAAGTTAGGGTCATTGAGTCTATTGTTGTTTCTACGGCCTGCATGATTTTGTCTCATGCCCCACTGGTCATAGCGATAGATGAGATCTAATATGTTCATTAGACTTATTTCTATTAAATGGTTGAATGATGATGAATTATTTCTTTTATAAAGGAGTTCGGTTACGTGCAGTTATTGGCTTAGCATGAACTAATTATCGTTAATATCTTATTGCCATTGACCAATATTTGTCTAAAAAATGATATTCATCCTGAATGATAACCGATTCTTCTTACACAACCCCATGAGCTTTAACCGATTTATTCTTGTGAATATGCTGGAATCGACTATTTAGTCGATCTCCTTTCATATCGGCTCTTAGAGCCGCACATTCGGACTGTCTGGCAACACCGCATGTTCCGCCCTTAATTACTTATAAGCTTTCTCTCCTTGTCAATTGCAGGGTCAAATTGGCTGGCATGTCTCGGGAGGAGTGCGCAGGATCGACCACCCCTGCGCTGAAGCTAGGCGGATCTCCAGCTCCATCGAGCGAACCCTTCTGGCTTGCTACGTGTGTCCTCGACACGGGACGAAATTCCGTGTCGACACTAACAATTAGTTGAAGGATTAGCTAAAAAATTAGACCACCTATTAGCTCTTCTTTGGATCAGCTAAGGTTAGTTACTAGTTGAGGCTCAAAATTAATTCTAATTAGCTGGGTTGGCTAGCTAATTGGATAATAACTAGCTGAAGGATTAGCTAAAAAGTTAGATCACTTTATTAGCCGATCTGTTTGGATGGATCAGGATTAATTTTTAGCTAGCAATTAACCCTTGGTATCAAAATGGGCCCTAACACTAGAAGTTGATGCAAGTGCAGATCCATTTGGCTACTCATTAGGGATCAAATTACCATTGTCGGAAGCCCTATGAAGATGCGATTGCCACAACTGGCGAATGCCCGCGTTCAGAGGCCGCAATTGCAGCTGCTGGCTGCTGCTAAGTGCTAAGCCAGTGTTCAGAGGTGGAGGATGTGGGTGTGGACAGGGGCGGCTACTCCTACACGGCTTGCGTCATGAAAAATCTTTTCTAGTCGCCGTCCGTTTGGGTTTGATTAGTTGCCTCTTTCCTGGCTGTGGCTGCTCACCTCAAGCCTCCGCTTTTAATTTCATTCATTCAGATCTGAGCACACGAATTTGGCGTGCTGCTCTGACGTCGCGGTTCTCGCGGCCTTTTGAGCCTGTCACCTCGTTTCGTTTCAGCAATCAGCATGGCCGTCTCAGGTCCTCTGCTTCCTTTCCGTTCGGTTCTGGCGTTCTGCGTAGCATAGGAGTTATCGCCAGCCGCCCAGCCTCGATTCCTCAACTCCTAACTGAACCAAGCCTGTCGTCGTACGTGGAACTTTTACGTACTCCGTTGGCGGCACGGCTCCTGAATGAGGCCTTGCCCACCGCTATGCTGTTACTTGTAGGCCAAGTGATACGTAGGATTGAATAAAAAAATTAGGTGTTTTATATTTATCATAGTGGTTTACACAAACTATGTATGCTTAGAGGGAGAAGGTGATCCATGCTAAAAAAGAAGAGGGAGAGAAATAAAGGTAAGGCATAATGAAAGCAAAAGGTTTCTATATCAACTATAAGTAGTGATAGTTTGCATTGTGTAAATAGTAATATCAACATTTACTAGTCTATGTAGATCACTTTATTTGTACTAGAACCATTAAGAATGTTAGGCTTCATTGGTGGTGCCCGGGTCCAGGCCATGAGATCCCCGTGTACGCGTGTCAGCCCAACCCAAAAGACGCCCCCAAATGTTTGCGCAGCTTCCTTCGCCATCATCGCCGAACGTATAAAGTGTTTAAAACATACAGACTCTATCTAAAAGGAAAGGAAAAGAAGAAATCTTAATTCTAGTCCATTTATATATGGGCTCTTACCGAACTCTTATACCATGATAGAACTATATATACGTGGGAGTTCTATGTTGTAATCATCAATAATCAGAGAAATAAAGAATAGTCTTTCTATCTTGTGTCTCTTTGTTCTTCTACTTTCATCTGTTATGTTGATCATGAGAGACAGAGAGGGGAATGTCCTAACCACTGGCAACATGTTTTATAACATGTTATCAGCATGACAAGCTCTACATCGACATAGCCGTTGAAGTCGCCACCGATCATCGACACCAACGTTCCTGCCGCGACTACCTCGACGATGTCGACATCTGGACGTTGTTAGCGGAACGGATCTACTACCTTTATCTGTAAGTGATCTGCACTACATCGACATGCACCGTCGCTGTGTAGTTTTACGACAATGCCAAACGTTCTACACGGTATGTATCTACTAATTACTATCCTACACGACAAGTGACGTCGATCGCATCATTTACAAGGTATAAAAGAATTATATCTAGCAGATTCATTTGTCCCTGTTATCGAGTTGGACAATCATTTTACCGTCGTACATATGCAGTACGTATAGATTTGTACACGAAGTACAGACACACATGCAGTAAGTACGTGCATGTAATTTTGCATCTACATGAGTTATGTTTAGGGTTAATAATAAAAAAAGGAAAAAGCATCTGGACTATTCTTACAGCCGTGCAGGCCATGCACATGTTAGGCCTTCTTTAGTTCCAAAAAGTTTTCCCAAAAAGTGCTACAGTCGCCATCACATCGAATCTTGCGATACGTGTATGAAGTATTAAATGTAGACGAAAAAAACTAATTACACAGTTTGGTTGGAAATCGCGAGACGAATGTTTTGAGCCTAATTAGTCCATGATTGAATACTAATTACCAAATAAAAACGAAAGTGCTATAGTAACCAAATTCTTAAATTTCACCCAAGTAAACACTGCCTTAGTGCTCAACCACCGCTCATCGGTCAATGGTGTGAAAAAAAAAGAAGAGAAGTCACATCGCAACGTTGATGGCCAGCACACCAGTAAAGTATCAAGTGCTCTATGAAAGAGTGCTGGCAGACGGCATTGGCATGAAGCCATGGTCCTGCTTGTTTGGCCTCGTTTGACTGATAAGTCATGACTAAAAGCTATATGAGCTAATTTAATATAAAAGAAAAATACTATTTATTAACTAAAAAAAGTACGACTTATAAGCCGAACAACTCAAACGAACAGGACGCGTGCCCCGCAAGCCAAATCGCCTGCTCGCTGCACGATCGCTGGCTCGCCGCATGTCCTCCTACACCTAACATGTCGTGGCTGAGATTCACGATGTCACACACATCGTTGCAATCCTCTCGAGCATCCCAACCTGCAGCTGCACTGTCCGGTTGCCACGCCGTCACCCGAGGCCTTAATGCCAATATAAGCCTATCGCGTCATCCCGTATGAGCACATGTATTGAATACCGCTCGTGTCTCGCCCGAAGCTACGCACACTGCTGATGCACAGTATGTATATAGCTGTCGCTAGCACGCTACCGACGCTTGGTGCTTCATGCAGAAGCAGGCTAGTAATGAATTGCCAAATTAGGCTACGGGAGAAAATTGAGAAATCCAGAAAATAAAAAAGGACGTATTAATCTGAAATTTTTACATTACATCCATGAATCCTGCAGATTCTTTGTATAGGTCTTTTGTTCTTGTAGAACATGTCCCGTGCTTTCTGAAAATTATGGAACAACGGTGTAGCTCCACGAGATTTCAGTTTTTACAGCAATTTTCTGAATAATCAACCCTAGACTCTCTGTTTATACATATTTATTGTACCATCTTATATTTTGAATTAAATATATAAGAGTTTGTATACAACATTAAATTTGCAGTTTAATTGTTGTTTTGCCTATTCCTAATTTTGAAAAATGCTAGTGCAGCCATGTTATGAATTGTAAATAATATCTTGAATGATTACACTAAAAATATGGTATAAGGTTTATGAACACTCTAAATCGTGCAGACCTTAGACTTATCACCTTTGAGAGGCTCATATTTAGTTTTTCTAGCATAATGAATTTTTGGATGAATGAATGATTGGTATTAATTCTGAAAATTTGCATATACCATAATCCTGAAAATGCTAGGATGCTTCTAAGAATATTTTGTATAACCGTACACTATCTTTTTGCACCTTGCTACGTGTTTCCTATACGCACATGATGATTCCAGTAATAATGATATATATGCATACCTTCATGAATAAGGAATATCCTGGACTTGCCCTGAATGATAGAATTATATAGCATGGTCATTGTTAAATTCTAGTAGGATATTCTACTACCACTGAAGTGGAGTAGACTCAGGCACTATAGTTCCTGCTATTACTCTCAAGAATGAGTATGTGGTCAAAATAAATCTCAAAGGTCTTGTGGGACTTACTGCATGAGAAATTTTAGAAGATATCCCATATTATGATTGCATAATGTTAGAAATATTGAAAATTGAAATTTTTAGGCTTACATGACCATACGAGATATATACGCTGCTCTATAAACAAATACAATGGCTGAAGCTTTATATTAAATGTCATAGAAGACAAGATGGCAAATAAGATTTTATCGATCATTATCAAAGAAATGTCTCTTATATATAGAATATCAAATAGCAATGTAATACATGAAGTATTTAAGTTTATCATAAAAAATTACTCAAATAGAAGTTGGGTTAGAATGTTTAGACATCTCTATGAACCAGGATATATGACTTGCATATGTTGCACTCCTAGAAGGATCATGATTAGATATCACCACTATGAAAAAAATATGCCTAAAGCAGCTAAATGTCAAGCATAGAAGCTAAGGCATGTAAGAATGGATGATAATTAGAATATTTAAAGGTTCTCTTGAAGAAGAGCTTAACTATGTGCTTATTGACTTGTATGTCTTTAAACTTACTTTCCTGAAGTATTAGTAGTAAGTGGTGATGGTGCTTTAAGTTTTAGTTCCCGTTGAATTAAGTAGATTATGCAAACTCATAGAAGAGTTAATGGTTACTTTATTTACTTGAAGACTAATATAAAGCATTTATATTCTTAGTTGCAATTCTTACTTGCAGCAATATGTGTTAATCTTGCATGGAATGAATTATAGATTTATATGTTTCACATATAAACAATTGCCTTTTTTTGTCTATCTAAATATTTTTTGCAATGATTTTATCCACTAAGAACCTCAATTAACCATGAAGGTTATAGTTCTTTGTGCACTACTACCATGTAAGTAGAAGGAGACTGGATTTCCTAGAAGCACATGAACAATTGGACTATACTAGCATATGAACTGATCTTAGAAGGATCAATTTAGCTAAGAAATAGTATAATCCTAAAACTAAATATTTAATACTTTATCCTGAAAACTAGAAGTTTGTGTCCTACTCTGAATATGTTGTTGTACACTGAACAATACATTAATTTATGAATTTTATGCCACAACCAATGAATACTAGAAGTATGATTGGACTCTATAGAACATTAGAAATGATTATTCATAGATGATACATGAAGCATATTACTACTTGAAGTAATTATGGAATGAAAAGATTGAGGAATTTTGGGTAAAGGCATAAGAAAACGTGGGTAATATATATTTAATTGACATAGCCTTCATAAATCTATCTTCAAGTGCATGTATCAGGACTTGAAGTTCTAGCCGCGTCCCGTGCGGCCAAGTTAATTTTCTCTATAATTACACTGATTGCAAGCAAGCTTATAGCTTTGCATTTTGCTGTAATCCATTACGTTGGATTGAATACCAACATTCCACATTATACGTGAATGTGTATTACTATGTGTGCTCTCACTGAGCTGCAACTATCTCCACTCCTGCATCAATATTAGCATAGAAGTTATATTCGTAGCTTGTAGCTACTAATTTTTCCCCTTGTAATCATATTGGTTAGCTAGTATGTTATGCCAAAATAGTTTTTTGAAGTAATAAATATGTTGCTTTTTAATGCATTACATGCATAAGTAATACGATTGGGCTAAGGCTAAGCAACCTAAGATCAGGGGGAGTGAGTTAATATGAAATTAGCTCAATGAAGACTAATAACCCAATTGATGGGATGAACAATTGTGGAATTATGATGGTGGATAACACACTTATGATGATTTGGGATTTATGGAGAAAAGGCATTTAGGGAATTTTGCATTAATGGCAATTAGAAATTCTAGAAGAAATTCCATGTGAGTTTGAATGTTGTGTATTCTATACTTTTGAAGTATATGGTCCATTTTTTTAATGTATGAGTACTTCGACCAATTTTTTGGCTAAAGAATAAAGAAGCTAGATAATAAAATAGTTTTATAAACTATGATATGTGCAAATCAGGGGGAGAACATCTCTAAGTTTGTAGAAATGCTGAACATTCTTAAGTGCACTTTATGTATACTAGCTCACTGCATTTAATGAATAATAACCCCCCGTGTTTAAATATGTGCGTGAATATTTTCGATTAAACTCCATCATGGCATACATGAATGAGCCTCCACTTGTAGTTGGAGATACATGAATTTGAATTATTTTAAGCCTATAATAGGGAATATCTTTTGAAGTGTGCTATTAAAGATCTAATGTTGGCATTAGGGGGAGAGAAAGCCTATTTTGAATGCCAAATATTATTTTCATAGAAGGAAAATGATCTTAAGAGAAAAATATTCCTTGAAGCTTGAAGCAGGAATAGTACCACGCACTAAATCAAACAATAGTTTGACAAATGCTCTTGTGAAGCAGAGTATATGCCAGATATTTTTTTAAAAATGGGAGGAGTAACTTGAAGTTATAAACTTGTCGGTGTTTCGTACGAGCACCGGCAAGTAAATTTATGGTAATGCGCGTTAGGCTCGGATGGTGCGCTAAAGGACACAAGATTTATACTGGTTCGGGCCGAATGTCCCTACGTCCAGTTTGTTGCTGCTCGTGTTATTAGCACCGTGAACGGTCTGTAGTAAGGGGTACAAACGATCGAGAGAGGGACTGGTCCCAAGTCTCTGATGGAAGGGTTGAAAGGAGGTCAAGAGCTTCGTAGCAGCTTGACTGTGTGTAGGTGTGTGTTCTTGTTCGGTCCCAAGTCCGTCCTCCTTAGATGGGAGAAGCGCATCCCCTTTTATAGATGAAGGGGCTGGCTTTACAAGGATGAGGGCATTACCTAATCTTGTGGCTCGCGTCTACCCGGCCTCCTTCTTCATCCTGATGAGTGCGAAGGAAGATAAGTGCCTACAATACTGTCGATGTCTCTGTAGAATGTCAAGTTGATTACAGAACGTTGCCCTGCGCAGGGTATGGGCTGTAGTACAGTGGTATTGACTTATTAGCCTCTCCCAGCCTTGCTCCGCACGCCTTCTGGTTCCTATGAGTCTTCGTCGGAGGGACGAGGGGTCGGGGTCCGGCGTGACGCCGTGGTCAAGGCCTTCTGACTTGGCGGACCTGAGGGGTCGGGAAGCGGGCGCCGCTCCCTCGGGTCCATAGCGTGTTGACAGAATATCCATTGTTCGTGGAGATAGCAAATCCTTTCCTGGAGCGTAGCGGTTGTCGTATATCTTCGTCGGGTTTCGTGTCCCAGGGCTGAAGGCGGCGCCTACAACTCTACAGGGCGAGGAGCACGCACCTGTGCAACCTTTCGGGCTCTACGGCGCCCGAAAGGGTCTAAAGCACCTGTCCTGTCATCCCCTGGCAGTACTTTTCCTGCCAGGGCGCAGGGTATGGTCCTTGGAGCCATGGTTGATCCGAACGTCTTGTCTTGCCCCATACCTATCATCTTGGGGGAACGGGGAGAAGTTGTCAGGTAAGATGAATCTAGTTCTTAGATATGGAGCAGGGTGAGGCTCGTTCCTTGCCGTCGGGTGAAACGGAGACCAATCCCTATCTCTTGGGCGAGATTGACCCTGCCCCTCCGGGGTCGGGCGAGGCGGAATCCATCCCTCAGCCCTCGGGCGAGACCGAGCCCGCCCTAAAGGCGTCGGGCGAGACGGAGATTAGCCCTAAGCCCTCGGGCGAGGCAGAGCCACCTCAAAGGCGTCGGGCGAGACGGAGTCTATCCCTCGGCCCTTGGGTGAGACCGAGCCCGCCCCAAAGGCGTCGGGCAAGGTGGAACCAAACTCCTGTCATTCGAACAAGGGATGAAATGGCGCTCTTATGCGTCCAGAAGTTTTTAACGTTCGGTGGTTATTGGTTCCATCTTCTGGGGTACCCTAGTATTAGGTCCCCAACAGTAGCCCCCGAGCCTCTAGGTGATTCGAGTAGAAACGCCTGGAGGGTGTTTTTTGATTTCGTCGGAGTTACTTTGCCGAAGGGTGTGCGCGAGCACACCCGATGGGTGTAGCCCCTGAGCCCCCGGGTGATTCGAGTAGAGTCGCCTATGGGGTTGTATCGGTCCCTTCGCGGGTAAGGCTGAAGGACTTAGTTTTTCGTTAACTGGATGTTTTTCCGAGGGGGTCGTGGTATCCCGTTCGCGGGGATTTCATTCAGGGCTGACCTAGCCGGGGCTCGACCATGGATCGAGACCTCAGTAATGCTTGCGCCCTTGATTTTGGATTGTTCGCGGACCCATCCCTAGTTGGGCCGGTTGCCAAGCTTTTGGGCCTTAGGTGGGCCAAAGAGAGAAAAAAGGTCTTCGTGGCTTGCGTTTCCCAGGTGGGTAGAGAGTCCGGATTCACCTGGGGAAGGCGAACCGTCCACCGTGATTTTTGGGGGTGAGAGGATAGGGACTGCGCGCGCATGTCCCACGAAGTGACGCAGCGGGGCGCATGGCAGGCCCGGAGATCGAGGCGGACGGTTGCCTTTCTTGCGTCCGTCGCCCCTATAAAACCACAGGGTTCGCCCCCATGGTTCCGTATTTCGCTCCCTTGTCCCTGCGTCTCGAAGCACCCGCCGCCAATCGCCCCAGCCCCCTGCGCCCGCGCGCCACGTCAGCCGGCTTGCATCCGTGTCGCAGCCGCCGTCAAGCTTGCGCCTGCCCCATAGCCGCCGTCGAGCTTCGCGCCCACCTTTCTCCCCAATTGCTTTGATGGAGTTGTGGGGCAGATCTAGCATCACCCCACGGCGTTTGGAGGGCCTCGTCCGCCGTGGCCTTCTCCGCCCGCTGTCCGCCGTCCAGGAGTGGCTGCTACCTGGCGACGAGGGTGAGCCGGTGCCGCCCGAAGGGTATGTCGTTTCTCTTTCGCCATCTTCCATGAGCGGGGATTTGCGGTACCCGCGCATAGATTCCTTCGGGGGCTGCTGGATTATTATGAGGTGGAGCTGCAGCATCTAACTCCCAACGGGGTTCAACACATGGCGGCATTTGTTGCCCTGTGCGAGGGTTTCCTGGGGATCGATCCCCATTTTGATCTGTGGCGGTATTTCTTTAACATTAGTTTGTCGAAGAGGAAGATTGGGGGGAAAGATGTGAACGCGCCAATGGGATGTGCCAGCATTCATCTGTGTCATACCCGGTCGAGGGGTTACCCATACATGCGTCTGGCGACATCCAACAAGGGATGGCACTCGCAGTGGTTTTATGTTATGGATGATGCGAGTGCCACCCTACCGAGGTACACTGGACGCCTTATTGAAGAGGCTCCGGAGTCGTGGAGCTGGGGCGTCCAGTCCAAAGACAAGAAACAACCTCTCCGACCTTCTTTCCTCCCTTCAAGCCCTGAAGGATCGGGGAGTAAAGGGGATAGGGATTATCGGCGCCTATCATGCGAGGAGGGTGGCGCCGCTGATGGCGCACGTGGTTCCCCTGCATTGGATGATGCCCAGAATGTCGTTCGAGGGGACGGTGCTTGTTGATGAGGCGCTCCCCTTTTCGGAAGTGGCGTAGCGCATTAAGGAGGCGACGGAGCCGGCGAAGGATTCCAAAGGCAGCGTCCTGGACATTGTGTATCCGGTGCTCGGACATCCCCCAATGCGGCCGGAACCTGGGTTCCTTGAATTCGTAAGCCCTCCTCTCCTGTGCTCTTTCTTCTTCCTAAATCTCCATTTTTTTGATACTTGCTTTTGTGATGTTGGGACCAGCTGAGGGGGCTAGTCTTCAAAGATAGTCTGGTTCTGCTACCGAAGGACAAGGCCATGGCGGCGGCGAATCGCCTCGCGGCCGAGCGGGACAAGAAAGCAAGGGAGCAGAAGAAGAAGGTGAAACGACTAAAGCAGGAGGCACGGGATCGGGGAGAGGACGTGAGCAGTGATGACGACGACGACGATGATGATGACGACGAGGTAGTCGTCGGCGTGGATTGGGACGTCCTGGAGGACGAGGACACGCTGACAAGTGGTCACCCATCCGTGCAGGGACCCTTCCCGTTCCACGCGGAGGGAAGTGAATCGATGAGGTCGGTGGAGGCCGGCGAGTTCGCCGCTTCGCACGGCGTGCCGACCGAGGATCGGTGGATGGAGGAAAGCGGGCCTACCGCTATCGACCCCGTGGTGATGGTGGAGGGGAGTGACTCTGGTGCCATGCCCCATGAGACAGGGGAGGGGAGTGGCTCTGGTGTCACGCCCCATGCGATGATGGAGGGGAGCGGCTCTGGTGCCGCGCCCCATGAGACGATGGAGGGGAGCGGCTCTGGTGCCGCGCCCCATGAGGTGAGCCCCCCCTACCCCAGAGCAGGGGGCAGGCTCGAAACGGTCCCGCCCAGATGAGTCGGGGAAGGGATCTGGGGATCCGTCCCCAAAATGCTTCTGCCGGCCGAGGACGTCAACGTGAGCTGCTGATTCCCCTGTTTTCATTATTTTCCACTTCTATTTTGATGTAATGGCTATTACCTTTGTGTAGGTTCTTCCGGACGGGTCACCCCCTGGGGCTGGCGCCCAAGAAGAGTCTCGCCATTCAAGTGGGACAGATGGCGTCGCCTGGCGTCACCCCTGTTTTGGGCAGAAGTGGTGCCGATGTTGGATCTGCGTTGGCCAACCCGACGGCGTCTGTGGTGGCGCCCACGCCCGCGGAGGTTACCGAGCAGGCGGCTTCCTCCATGGCGGACGTGGTACAGCCGGCCGAGGGCCGTATACCGCTTGGTGGAGGTGGTCGTGACCGCGCTAAGCCAGGATCAGCCGGGCGCGGCCATGGTGGCTCTCGAGGGCGTAGTGCAACCCGCGCCACCGGGGGCCCAGGTGGATCCGCCCGTGGCGCTCGAAGCGGCCCAGATGGAGGAGGGTCCAGTCAGAGGGTCCTCGAGCATGGCGGTGGTGCCGCATAGGGTTAGGAAGGAGCCACCCCGACCCCTTTGTCGGGAGGAAGCCGCTCCCCCACGCGGGGGGAGCCGCCACTTTAGTGGATGGCCGCTCAGGACCCGACGTCAGCTCTTTTCTCGCTCGATGATCATTCCGAGAGCATGGAGCGAGAGGGTCTTGACATCAGAATTTCGACCATGCTGGAGGCCCTGGACCAGGCCAGAGGAGCCCTACGTGAAATCGTTGTTCCTACTACCCAGGTATTCGCTTGATTTTCTTCTTTCTTCGCATGTTTTTGTGTTTTCGCATTTCTGATACTAGTCTTCTTCCTCTTCAGGTTCTTGTTGCTCGTAGCTGGAATAAATCCCGATTCCTCCACGAGCAGAAGGCGGATTGGGATCGCCTCTCTGAGGAGGCCCGACTACGAGTAGACATGGCCGCACAGCTTGCTACCACCCAGGAGCGGGAGGCCCAGGCGCGTCAAGACGCGGAGGAGGCCCACGGGATGTTCGAGGATTTGTCGGCGAGGTCCAAGCTGGATGGGGAGGAGATCGCCAGGCTCCAGAAGGAGCGAGACGAGCTACTACAGAGGAATGCCGCGGCTAATGAGAAGGCCGGCGAGGTCTTGAAGGAGCTGGAGATGGAGCGGGACCTCCGGCGAAAGGCCGAGAGTAGGGCCACGGCCCTTCAGTAGAAGGTGGACGAGGACGTCGAGGTGGTTCGCTCTCTCTGGGTGGATCTTGGTGACGCGGTGAACCGAAGGTTGAGCGCCGAAAACGTCTCCGCCAAGCTGGAAAAAGAGGTTGCCCATGCACGAAGGGCCCTTCAGGTTGAGAGCGATGAGCACAATCTTCTGCAGGCTGCGGTCGGGGTGGTCCTTGATGCCCTAAAGGTGGTGGAGCCGGTGGAGACCAGCCCGCTCGCGGCTCGTGCCGTAGGTATCACGGCTCGGGTGGGCCAGCTTGAGGAGAGTGCTTTTCACGCTGGGATCACCTAGGCCTTCACCATTGCCCATGCCCATTACAAGAAGGAAATCAACCTGAAGGTGATGAGCGAAGGTTTCCCATCCACCTATGAGGATGACGAGCTGGAGGCAATGGAGAAGATGGTTGCTCCCCTTGCGAAAAACCTGGCGGATAATCTGAAAGAGATGGTTCTCCCTTCGCGGGAGTAGTTAGTCGAGTAATTTTGAGAACAACTTATATGTAATATGTGGACAAGTGTCGGTATTTTTCGAGTCTGGATGCGGTTTCGTGATTTTGCGTCGTAATTTCGTTTTGTTAGATTTTTTGTGATCTTACCAATCTGTTCCACCGAATCTTGCTGCTAGTCTTGATGCGAGGAGATTGTTTCGAAAGAAAGAAAGGAGGTAACCGTACCTTAACCAGCCCTCGAGTAAGGTCCGACCCCCTGCATTTGCTGGGGTCGGGGGTTACTGGAGATCAGAACTGTGGTTTTGGTGACAGGGTCGACGAAGTCCTGGGATGACATTGCAATATTCCCCGCCCTATCTTCCAACAGAAATCCCCAACTAGGGACTCTATGGGCTCGGCAAGGTGGGGCCTTCGAACCTGTGTCCCTGTATTGATTGGCTCGAGCCCCCGGGCCTTGTTAGGGTCTGATAGGGGTCGGCCATAATTTGCGTGTTACCCCGTCCTCGATTTTTGTAATCGGAGGGGCTGAGTAAACGACACTTGCCTCGACGACTCGAGTATCGCGCTCAACGAGCTCACTAACGGGTATGTTCATGTGGAATCCGGGTCCATCATTTGCTGGTGGGGTCGGCAGAGCCCTCTGGTGGCATTCCACAACTTCTTAACCCGCCTCCCGATAGATGCCCGAGCCGTTTGATAGACTCAGGGGGCCCGAAGGCCTCTCCTCGATGGAGATTCTGTGGGTTTGGCTCGGGGTTAGAATCGAACGAGAAAAGGTTGAGACATCCCTATCCGCTTCTGAGCGGGGTTGGGCAGGGCCGCTGGGGCTTGTCTCAGTTATTTCTCCTTGGCTCTATTTGGCATGAGGCGGCCTCGAGCCCTTCACGGGCTGACCTTCGAACCTCAGCCTATGGCCGCCTATATCGAATAAGGCGACGGCTGTTTCGTGATGCGACACGAAGCGTTGGGATGTTTTGCATATGTATAATATAATCGAAATGAAGGTGGGGTCGGTTACGTTACCTTGGCGATATGAGTGACGAAAAGCTCCTACCAGATGTGTCTATGCGGGCTTCGGACCCTGATGTTCATGATGAGGTTGGAGTAACCCGCATAAGAATCTCTATTCTTCGTTTTTCGTATCTCGGTGACGGTCCGAGCCATTTAATCGACTTGAGCAACCTGACAGCTTCTCCTTTGGGGGAGATTCTGTAGGCGGACCCCTCCGAACCCTTCTTGAGAAGGCAGACATCGAAGCTGGAAGACGCGAGGGGCGTTGAGCATGATTTTTCTGGCGAACAGAAACACCGTAGCTACCGAGGCGTAGGATCTGCTAGTTCGTCCAGTTTTACTCAACGTTTTATGCCCGTATTTCATGTCCTTAGTTTCAAGCGTACGAAGGGGGTCGGGTGAGGAGGATGTCTAGATTGGTAGACATCCTCGGTAGCCCCCGAATGATGTTCGTGTTCCCGCCGTTTGACGGGGTCAGAAGCTCGAGAATGAATTTTAACACGTAAAGTAAGAAGGTAGAGACGCTTATCTTTCTTTGGACGTTCGTTCATCGTCTCTTCTGGGCTGAATGGCCAGCCCAGGAGATCCGAAAGGTCCTGTCGTCAGATCGTCCCGTGGTCCTGCATGGGGAGGTGAAGGGTTGTCTGCCTATGTGGGCGCCTTAATTGCCGCGTCCGGAGCGGGTCAGTGGCGGGCCATACCCAGGCAGTGTTCAGTTTGACCAAGGGGGGACGCCTCGTCGATCGGGGTGCATCCCATCAGTTCTAGCGTGTCCCCTCAGGTATCAATCAGCATTGATTCCGTATTTAAAGAGGGGAAGGGAGAGGGTTTTTCGTCCAACCTTTCGCCTTTCCTTAGCTACAACGCCTCCTTTTTAAATAGGGAGGGGGAGGAGAGTTCTCATCCCACCTCCTCTTCTGCCTCTGAGCCACTATTTCTCCTTCTTCCTTTCCGCTGAATGCGTCCGTGCGTCGCGGCGGTTCCTGAGTGAGGAAGAGTAATGCCAGAGAGAGAGAAAACTCACAAATTCGCTCGTGAATCTGGAGCGTGATGTCGAGCCGAAGGTTATCCAGCATAGATGAGATGGTGCGTGCCGCTCTTGCCGAGGAGTCGCTGCTGCCGAAAGAGAAGAGGCGCCGGTGGGTGCCGTACGTCGTCGACTGCGCCGTCGTTCGCTGTGCTCCTCCTTCGGTGGGAGGCGTTTCCTGCCTTTACGCCGTTGTCAGGGTGGTGGCTAGTGACTATGGCGTAGTCCTCGGATGCCCTGGCGGAGGCGTCGCTGTCGGGGTTGTGGCTGACGACGATGGCGTAGTCCCCGGACGCCCCGGCGGAGGCGTTGTAGATGACGGCGCCTTCGAGGATCCTGTGAAGTGGTGGGATGTCGCCGATGGAGAGCGTGGCGCGGCGGCCGCAGTTGATGAGCTGGCCCGTGTACACGCCCCGGGCGTCGCCGATGGAGAGCGTGACGCGGCGACCACAGTAGACGAACTGGCCCATGTACACGCTCCGGGCGTGGCGTGGTGACCGCAGTAGACGAGCTGGCCCGTGTACACGCCCCGGGCGTCACCGATGGAGAGCGTGGCGCGGCGACCGTAGTAGTACTTGTAGTAAAGCTAAGCAGAGACTGTAATTGAATAAGTTTGTGGGGGAAGCCCCCGAGTAAACAGTCCTTCTGGATTTACAAGTATATTATTCATTTTTGTAATGAAATCGCTTTGTAAGTGGCGAAATTGTGCAAAAAATGAACAAATTTACATCTTTTGCTTATGGCAAGCAATTTTTTATCTTTCTCCTTTTAGTAGAAATGATTTTAGTGCTTTCCGACCCTTCTCATGGTCTAAGTCGTAAGAAACTAAGAACGTGGGCGAATTAGTTCTGATTGAGCTGGTGAGTAAAGAGGTTGCAGCCGCTGGGGCGTGGGTGTCCCGCAGTCCTACCAGTTGTATTCAGAATTGGTTCCCAAAATCTTAGCCCTTAGGACTCGTTTATGAGACGAATGGAAAACTTAGAGAATGTTTGTAAATATAACACAGGAGGTTTTTGCAAGCGTAATACTTGTATTACATATGTCACATGTTACGATCACATGCCAGCCCCCAAGTGAGGTCTGACCCCTCGTGATTTGCAGGGGTAGAAGTCACTAAGGATCGGGGTTTTGTTATGACAAAAACTGATAAGGAAGAGTATACTGCTTATTTTAAGGGTAAAAACGACGTAGCTGCTCAATGTTCCAGGCGTTGGTGAAGACCTCGCCGTTGATGGTTTTCAACCGGTAGGCGCCTGGGCGAAGTACTTCCGCGACGACGTAGGGCCCTTCCCAGGGCGGGGAGAGTTTGTGGCGGTCCTTGTTGCTCTGCACAAGACGGAGGACGAGGTCTCCGACGTTGAAGGCTCGACCCCGCACCCGTCGGCTGTGGTACCGTCGCAACGCCTGCTGGTACTTAGCCGAACGGAGGAGGGCGACATCGTGGGCTTCTTCTAGCTGGTCCATGGCATCTTGGTGGGATGCCTTGGCCCCCTGTTCGTCGTATGCTCTGATTCTTGGCGCTCCATAGTCAAGGTCCGTTGGAAGAACGGCCTCGGAACCGTAGACCATGAAGAATGGTGTGTAGCCGGTGGCCCGGCTAGGAGTTGTCCTTAGGCTCCAGAGCACGGCCGGGAGCTCAGCGAGCCAGCGCACGCTGAACTTGTTCAACCGGTTGAAAATTCTGGGTTTGAGGCCTTGAAGGAGCATGCCGTTTGCTGCGCTTCGACCTGCCCGTTCGTCCGGGGGGTGTGCGACGGCTGCCCAATCGATTCGGATGTGTTGTTCAGTCACAGAATCGAACGAATTTCCTGCCTGGTGAACTACGTGCCTGTTGTCTGTGATAATGGAGTTCGGTACTCCAAAGCGATGGATGATGTCGAGGAAGAAGAGCACAGCTTGCTCGGATTTGATCGTGGATATTGGTCGAGCTTCAATCCATTTTGTAAACTTGTCTATGGTGACAAGCAGGTGGGTGAAGCCCCTAGGTGCCTTTTTGAGTGGCCCAACCAGGTCGAGTCCCCAGACCGCGAAGGGCCACATGATGGGAATCATCTGGAGAGCCTGGGCCAGGAGGTGTGTTTGCCGAGCATAGTACTGGCACCCTTCGCAGGTGCGTACAATTTGCTCGGCATCGGCTACTACGGTGGGCCAGTAGAAACCTTGTCGGAATGCATTCCCAACCAAGGCTCTTGGTGCGGCATGATGACCGCAGACTCCACCGTGGATGTCGCCTAGCAGGAGTTTTCCCTGTTCGCCAGGGATACAGAGTTGCAGAATCCCGATGCGACTCTGCTTGTAGAGTTCGCCCTCTACAAGAACGAAGGACTTGGCGCGTCGTGCGAGCCGTCGGGCTTCCGTCTTATCTGCTGATAGTATGTCATGGAGGAGGTAGTCGAGGTAAAGCGTTCTCCAGTCATCGGGAGGGTCGGACTCCGCTGCTGGGTCCTCTTCAAGCTCCATGACCTCGGGGTTGGGCGGAGCAGTTGGAGGATCGGCCCCTGGGGTCGGACTAGATGGGCCATTGTTGGCTTGTTCCGACCCCGTGTAGCGTACCGAGGGTTTGTGTTGGTCGCTGGCAAAGACGCCTGCCGGGACTGGCTCTCGGCCGGATGCTGCTTTTGCAAGCGTGTCGGCTGCTTTGTTGAGGCGCCTTGGGATGTGATTGAGTTCGAGGCCGTCAAACTTGCCCTCCAGCCATCGGACCTCTTGATAGTATGCCTCCATCTTGGCGTCGTGGTAGCATGACTCTTTCATGACCTGGTTGACGACCAGCTGAGAGTCGCCCCTGACGTCGAGGCGTCGGATGCCTAGCTCGATGGTGATTCGTAGGCCATTGACGAGCGCTTCGTATTCTGCAGTATTATTTGATGAGGGGAAATGGAGCCGAACCATGTAACTCATGTGGACCCCGAGGGGAGATACGAAAACTAGCCCTGCTCCGGCGCCCTTCTTCATCAGTGATCCGTCAAAGTACATTGTCCAGTACTCTTGATCGAACGGCTGCTGGTGGCATCTGAACCTCGGTCCACTCCCGAATGAAGTCAGCCTAGTACCTGAGATTTGATCGCTGTTCGGGGGGTATAAGAAATGCCCTGATCCATCAGCTCGAGTGCCCACTTTGCAGGTTCTTCCCGTAGCGTCATGGCTACGGACGACCTCACCGAGGGGGAACGACGTCACTACTGTCACGGGGTGTGACTCGAAGTAGTGGCGTAGCTTCCTTTTGGTGATGAGGACGGTGTAGAGGAGTTTCTGGATTTGGGAGTAGCTGGGTTTTGGAGTCAGATAACACCTCACTGATGAAGTATACAGGGCGTTGCACCTTGAAGGCATGCCCCTCTTCCTCTCGCTCTACTACTAAAGCGGAGCTAACCACTTGGGTGGTGGCCGATATATACAGTAGGAGGGATTCTCCATTGCATGGAGGAACTAGGACCGGAGGTTTAGTTAAGAATCTTTTAACCATGTCAAGCACCTCTTGAGCCTTGGCTGTCCATTCGAAGTCGTCAGATTTCTTCAGGAGTCGATAAAGGGGGAGTCCTCGTTCGCCAAGGCGTGAAATGAATCGGCTGAGGGCGGCAAGGCACCCTGTGATCCGCTGAACCCCCTTTATGTTTTGGATCAGGCCCATCCTTGTGATGGCCGATATTTTCTCTGGGTTGGCTTCGATGCCACGCTCGGAGACGATGAAGCCGAGCAGCATGCCCCTCGGGACCCTCGAAAACACATTTTTCGGGATTGAGTTTGATGCCGTTTGCCTGGAGTTTCGCAAAGGTTTGCTCAAGGTCGGCGACAAGGTGGTCAGCTCTTTTGGATTTGACTACGATGTCATCGACATAGGCCTCAATGGTTCGCCCGATGAGGTCTTCGAAGCAATTGAGCATACAGCGCTGGTATGTTGCCCTAGCATTCTTTAGACCGAAAGGCATCGAAATGTAGCAAAACGATCCGAAGGGGGTGATAAAAGATGTCGCGAGCTGGTCGGACTCTTTCATCGCGATTTGGTGGTAACCGGAGTATGCGTCAAGGAAGCAGAGGGTTTCGCACCCTGAGGTGGAATCGACTATTTGGTCTATTCGTGGCAAAGGAAATGGATCCTTTGGACACGCTTTGTTGAGGCTGGTATAATCGACACACATTCTCCATTTCCCGCTCTTTTTTCGCACAAGAACGGGATTTGCTAACCACTCTGGGTGGTATACTTCCTTAATGAATCTTGCGGCCAGTAGTTTGGCTATCTCCTCACCGATGGCCCTGCGTTTCTCCTCGTCGAAGCGGCGTAGGCGTTGCTTTACCGGCTTGGAGCCTAGGAGGATCTGGAGAGTATGCTCGGCGACCTCCCTCGGGATGCCCG
Source organism: Miscanthus floridulus (assembly GCF_019320115.1). Lineage (NCBI taxonomy): Eukaryota > Viridiplantae > Streptophyta > Magnoliopsida > Poales > Poaceae > Miscanthus > Miscanthus floridulus. The sequence goes on along the minus strand of NW_027096838.1, from coordinate 20,391 downwards.
GCATATCCGAGGGTTTCCACGCAAAGATGTCTTTGTTGTCGAAGAGGAAGTCGATGAGCGCGCTTTCCTATTTGGGGGAGAGCGCGGTCCCGATACGGACTTTTTTGCCCTCGGAGCTGCTGGGGTCCAAGAGGACCTCCCTGGAGCCTTCTGCTGATTCGAACGACCCGGTTGATTTCTTCGCGTCGGACGCCTCTTAAACGACCTCTTCCCTGAGGGTGGTGAGTTCTTCGGAGGCGATGACTGCGGATGCGTGTCCGCATCATTCGACCTCGCACTCGTAAGCGCGCTGGAAGGAGGTGCCGATGGTGATGACCCCATGGGGCCCGGCATCTTTAGCTTAAGGTACGTGTAATTGGGGACGGCCATGAACTTCGCGTAGCATGGTCGTCCCAGAATGGCGTGGAAAGTCCCCGGGAACCCCACTACGTCGAAGGTGAGGGTCTCCGTCCGGTAATTGGACCGATCCCTGAAAGTGACGGGCAGGTCGATCTGCCCTAGTGGAATGGCTTGCCTACCAGGCACGACGCCATGGAAAGGCGCTCGGATGGGGCGGAGGTTTGTTCGATCGATGCCCATCTCATCGAGCGTCTTGGCGTACATGATGTTGAGGCCGCTGCCTCCGTCCATTAGTACTTTCATGAGCCGCTTTGGTCCGACGATCGGATCGACGACAAGCGGGTACCTTCCTGGATGTAGGACGGCATCCGGATGGTCGGTCCGGTCGAAGGTTATGGTGGATTCCGACCACCAGAGGAAGGTTGGCGTGGCCAGTCCGGCTGTATAGACCTCGCGGCGCGTGAGCTTCTAGCGATGCTTGGAGTCGTAGACCGTTGATCCTCCGAAGATCATGAGGGCACCGGTTGGCGTTGGGAAGGTGTCGTCCTTCTCCTCTGCGTCGTCTGTGGCAGGAATAGGCTCCTTCCCCTGCTCCCCTTTGTTAAGGCCCCTGGACAAGTATTTGCGCATGAGGCCGTAATCCTTTTACAGATGCTTGGCCGGGAAGGCGTGGTTTGGGCATGGCCCCTCGAGCATTTTCTCGAAATGGTTCGGAGTGCCCTCCGCAGGCTTCTGGCCACCTTTGCGGTCGGTAGCGGCCACGAGCAAGTTGTCGCGCCATTGCTTCTTATTTTTCCTTTTGGCGGGACGGTTGGAGGCGCCTTCGCCGGCGTCCTCGTCCCGCCTCATCTTCCTGTCGGAGCGATCAAAGATGGCTTCGACCGCCTCCTCTCCAGAGGCATGACTGGTGGCGATGTCCAGGAGTTCCTTGGTAGTTCACGGGCCCCTTCGTCCTAGCTTATGGACCAGGGATTCGCAGGTTGTCCCGGACAGAAAGGCTCCTATCACGTCGGCGTCGGCGATGTCAGGGAGCTCGTTGCACTATCGAGAGAAGCGCCGAATGTACCCGCAAAGGGTTTCATCGGCCTTCTGGCGGCAGTTCTTGAGGTCCCATGGGTTTCTAGGGCACTTGTACGTGCCCTGGAAGTTGCCCACGAGGATCTTCGTCAGATCCGCCCAACTCAGAATAGCATTGGATGGTAGGTGCTCTAGCCACGCTCGCGCCGAATCGGCCAAGAACAGCGGGAGATTGTGAATAATGAAATTGTCATTAGTCGCACCACCGGCCTAACATGCAAGCCGATAGTCTTTGAGCCAAAGCCCGGGATTTGTTTCGCTAGAATATTTAGGGATGTTGGTAGGCGGTCGATACCTTAGGGGGAACGCAGCATTGAGGATGTGTCAGCCGAAGGCCTGAGGGCCTGGTAGGCCGGGGCTCGGGCTTCGGTCCTTGTTGCTGTCGTAACGTCTGCCATGTCGAGGATGGTAGCCGCGGCGTGCTGCTTCTCCATCATCGCCGTGGGCGCGTCTTCGAGCGTCAATGATGCTGCGTACGTCGCGGCCATGGCCGAGGCGTTGATGCACTGGGACGGCGGAGGGCTGCCTGCCGCCTGGCGGCATTTGGTGGACGGACGCATCCTTTGTGGGATGCATTGAGGGTGTTCGCTGGCTGGTGTCAGGTTCACGTCGTCGGGACAACGAACTTTCCGCCTGCTGCGCCGCCGCACGCTCGAGCAACGTGCGAATTTCTCGGCGGGCGCGGCGGTCCTCGGACGTCGCGGCCTCTGGAAGGCCATGCAGCAAGGCGGTTGCTGCGTTGATGTTCTAGCTGGCTCGGGCAAAGTGAGGGAGGGTCCCATCATCGGTGAGGATCCTTTGATGTACGGTGCGGGCCGTGGCACGTGCGCGCCCACCGTCTTTGCGGCGTTCAATCTCGCGATTGATGTCCACATACTCCCAGACGAGCCCTTGTCCGACCTCATCGATCTCTTGCTGGCGGGCCCTCAGCTGCTCCATCCTTAGGCGAGATGGGGCTGTCGTCTCTTCCCCAGATCTGCCGTCAGGATTGTTTGTAGGGGTGACCTCTTCCCTGGAGGCACTTTCGACGTGACCCTCGGGGGTCTGCGCCATGAAGCATTCCCGGGAAGGGTGGTGGCTCCCCCTACTAGAATCCGAGCTGGAGAACGATCCTGGCTCCTCATTGAGGAGCCCGTAGAGGGTCTCCGTATCATGCTCAATCGCCCCCATGAACTCGATGTCCGTGGGTGACTAAACCATACATAGTGCCAGAAGGTGGCCTGCGGTCACCGCAGCGTTGCGGAGACCGAACAGAAACGCTATCGGGGCGCTCCGTACAGGACCTTCCGGACACAGGGTGGTGTTGTGAGAGGCCTCCCTTGATGACTGGGGTCCAAGGGAGTTGCCCGGCGGGCCCTCAAGCCTAAGACGGCTGAGGTTGATGGAAGGGTGAGATGGGGTGGCTGTGTGAGGCAGCGCCAGCTCTCCTTCTAGTGTGATGATGAAATCTAGGTCGCTGAAACGCACGTGTGCGCCCGGGGCCCAGCTGATTGCGTGGGTGGCCATCCGAGGCCTGATTTGGAATGCGCAAGCACCCCTACCTGGCGCGCCAACTGTCGGTGTTTCGTACGAGCACCGACAAGTAAATTTATGGTAATGCGCGTTAGGCTCAGATGGTGCGCTAAAGGACACAAGATTTATACTGGTTCGGGCCGAATGTCCCTACGTTCAGTTTGTTGCTGCTCATGTTATTAGCACCGTGAACGGTCTGTAGTAAGGGGTACAAACGATCGAGAGAGGGACTGGTCCCAAGTCTCTGATGGAAGGGTTGAAAGGAGGTCAAGAGCTTCGTAGCAGCTTGACTGTGTGTAGGTGTGTGTTCTTGTTCGGTCCCAAGTCCGTCCTCCTTAGATGGGAGAAGCGCATCCCCTTTTATAGATGAAGGGGCTGGCTTTACAAGGATGAGGGCATTACCTAATCTTGTGGCTCATGTCTACCCGGCCTCCTTCTTCATCCTGATGAGTGCGAAGGAAGATAAGTGCCTACAATACTGTCGATGTCTCTATAGAATGTCAGGTTGATTACAGAACGCTGCCCTGCGCAGGGTATGGGCTGTAGTATAGTGGTATTGACTTATTAGCCTCTCCCAGCCTTGCTCCGCATGCCTTCTGGTTCCTGTGAGTCTTCGTCGGAGGGACGAGGGTCGGGGTCTGGCGTGACGCCGTGGTCAAGGCCTTCTGACTTGGTGGACCTAAGGGGTCGAGAAGCGGGCGCCGCTCCCTCGGGTCCATAGCGTGTTGACGGAATATCCGTTGTTCGTGGAGATAGCAAATCCTTTCCTGGAGCATAGCGTTGTCGTATATCTTTGTTGGGTTTCGTGTCCCAGGGATGAAGGCGGCGCCTACAACTCTACAGGGCGAGGAGCACGCACCTGTGCAACCTTTTGGGCTCTGCGGTGCCTGGAAGGGTCTAAAGCACCTGTCCCGTCATCCCCTGGCAGTACTTTTCCTGCCAGGGCGCAGGGTATGGTCCTTGGAGCCTTGGTTAACCCGAACATCTTGTCTTGCCCCATACCTATCATCTTGGGGGAACGGGGAGAAGTTGTCAGGTAAGATGAATCTAGTTCCTAGATATGGAGCAGGGTGAGGCTCGTTCCTTGCCGTCGGGCGAAACGGAGACCAATCCCTATCTCTTGGGTGTGATTGACCCTGCCCCTCCGGGGTCGGGTGAGGCGGAATCCATCCCTAAAGACGTCGGGCGAGACGGAGATTAGCCCTGAGCCCTCGGGCGAGGCAGAGCCACCTCAAAGGCGTCGGGCAAGACGGAGTCTATCCCTCGGCCCTTGGGCGAGACCGAGCCCGCCCCAAAGGCGTCGGGCGAGGCGGAACCAAACTCCTGTCATTCGAACAAGGGATGAAATGGCGCTCTTATGCGTCCAGAAGTTTTTAACGTTCGGTGGTTATTGGTTCCATCTTCTGGGGTACCCCGGTATTAGGTCCCCGACAAAACTAGAAGTTGTGTTTACTAGTAGTAAACTAAGTATTATATACTATTAAGCTAAAATTTATGGGGACGCCTGTGGATTCTAGTTTAGTGTATACTTGTCAAATAAAATAAGAACAAACTCCTCCATTCTCATGAAGAGAATACCTCATGAAGAAGGTTAAGCACCTCATGAAGAGGATCATCATGAAGATGAAATCCAATACACGAAGCGTACACATCATTAGTGTTGGGTATGCAGAACAACAAATCATCTTTTGTTTGGAAAATAACAAAGAAACAGAAAATAATAGTTATCGACAACGCTACCTCTATAATTATAAATGTTTCTTTTATGAGAATATGGATTCAGAAAACAAAGTCCATGGCAAAGTCACCTGTAGGGATTATATTGGGTCAATGAAGAAAGCAATTGAGGTTGAATCTCCTACTAAAAAGAAATAAATGTTCTGCTATATCTCTAGCAAATGAAATTAATGATTATGAAATATGTAGTTAGTAAGTGGATTATAAAAATCCATATAGTTCTTGAAGAATAGAAATCACAACATATGAAAATTAAATCTCATACTATAAGTATTAAGAAGTCTAAGGTAGAATATATATTCCTATATGAATATTGAAGTCTCAAGAAGAGCATGTCCTGGAAGGAAAAAGTCATTAAACGACTTTGTAGTGAATAACACTATTTTATTATGTATATCACATAATAATCTCTCATGTAAGAATATATCTTGTAGAAGAGAAATGTTATTCACTAAGAATGAGAACATCCTTGAAAGAATTAATCCACGAAGGATTTACCAGTCGATCATTAAATAAACACCATCAATCCCTGAAGTGATATTAACCCGAGAGAAAGCAAATGAGGAATCATAAACACCATGAAGGTGTCATATAAACACTTTGTAGCACCCGGTTTTAAAAACAAAACCAGATACACACTATATGTGAGCCCAGGAAGTCAAATCTCACATATAGCCACAAATAAGGGTAATATCAAAAGACAATACTTATTACATAACGTATTAGTAAAAAGAAAATAACCTCAGAGTAATGACAGCGGAAAGTTGACTCCGATCTTCTGGCGAAGACTCCAAATTCACAGGGACGACTGACTGGTTGACCACAAGCCTAACTCCTCCAAACCAGAAATCTGGTACCCATCCGGGATTTTTATCCAATGTATAGAAAAATGAAGCAAGCGTAAGTACATGTCGTACTCAACAATTATATCATGGGGTTCATGAGGCTCAAAAGGGCTAACACTGGTTTAACTGCGATTAGCTTTAATAGGTCATCTTTTTAAGCAATTGAGTAGCAAAGAATTTATCATTCCCATAAACACATGATCAGGTAAACATGATAATGTATAGCATAAACATTGATCATTAGCATCATCATTATCCATTAGTGATCATCTCTATTCCATAAGGGTCCAAGGCCGCTCGTGTCCGTGAGCACGGCTGTTATAACAGTTTTATACTCTGCAGAGTTTGTACACGTTCACTGTGAGTTGTGATTTACCCTTTCGCCCGAGGTAGCTATTCTCTTGACCCACTTCCAAGGAAGGTCGGCAGGGTTCACTATGAAGCCTTTCAAAGAATTCGTCTAACATGTTAGGGCCGCCAGGCGTATGTGGCCCATCTCTAGGAGTGGCAAGCGTGGGCATCGCAGCACGGTACACACTTCCTAGCAGCAAAGGAAACATACCCTGCGCCTCAAAGGTAACCACTAACAAGCTAGAAAATATCTTCATACTGAGCTAAAGCCAGAGCCATATGGCCCTCACAGCTGTACTGTAAGTCCCGGATGATCGCTTACAGATAAGTCCTTAGGGAGAGGAATCTGAAGCATATAAACACTCCAGCCCCCTGTGTCCATGTTACTAAAAAGTCATGTTTTAATGTTTATTGCATATATCATTAGTCAAGTTACAAGATCATGGTTTTGATTAAGCACTAGCAAAGACTATCCCAATGCATTATCCCAAAGGTATCAAGGTACAAGATATCAAATGTCTAGGATATCCCTAATGGTAACAAGGGAGACACATGCAATATGAATTTAGTGATTAAATGTTAATAGGTAACAAGGATAATCCCATGCTATACTTGCCTTAACTTGCTTTTCCCCCAAAGCAATATGCTCAAAAGCCTTTAGTATTCCACTTTCAATCTTCTGCTTCCAATTCTCAGCTTCTAGTCTTCAGAGAACTGCTTCTTAATCACCACGTAAACCTCACCGATTGACTGAACCATATATCACCACACAAACATCCATACATGGCATACAAATAAGAATATATGAGAACAGTACATCAATCATAGATAAATAAGTAAAAGAGTTTGAAACATGATTCTACGCATCGTTACGAACACACAGTCGCGAGAGGCACGCTAATCGAAGCTACGGTTGAAAAGTTACAACTACCGAGAGATTTGCCTTATATGTGGAAAAATAAACTATAGGCTTCATTTATGTTAACTATATGAATTCATATACAAAATATATTTTATAAATAATATAGATTATATTAAGTCAACTTTAAATTATAAAACAAAAGTAAAACAAATCATATTTTTTATGTATAAAACCTAGTTGCATAATCTTTAATCAAGATATGATTTAAACTATGATTTTTATGAAATAGTAATATAGTAAACATCATTACTAATACGTAGATCTCGATGTTACGAAACAAACGCAACTTGAACGGACTATTTCGGAGTTTAAATAAATAAGTTATGATTTAAACAAGTTTTACTTTAGTTAATTAATAGATTAAATCTACTCTTGAATTTCAAGTGTTGAAAACATGCCTAATAGTTGTATAAACACGTAGATAACGTAAATACGATCCTAACGCAATTTGAATGGATCAAATCGGACTTAAAACGCAAAAGTTACGCATGAAATAAGATTCAGTGGCATTCCTGTAAATATTTGAACTCAAATTTGAATTAAAACAATTAAAAATCTGAATTTAAATGTATTTTGGACTGGGCATACTATTTCTGGAAGACACAGGGTTCTAACCGAATAAAAACAGGACCTAAAAGAAATCATTTTGAACTGAATCGGACCGCGGGTTAGTTACTTGGAAATCCGGGGGACTTTCTGCAAATCGTGCGTGGCTTGACTGCTGGCTGACGGGGGGTTTGACTCGTGGCTGCTGACTGTGCAGCCACGTGGCAGGACGTGATTGGCTCGGTGCACCACGAGGCGGTGGACGCGCTGACTTGGCGCGGTAGGCCGGGTCTACGGTCCGCGGTGGACCGGCCACTTATCAGCGAAGGGGTACGAAATCTTGACCGCTGATTCGAAATCCGACGGTGCAGGTGAGTGCGAATGATTGTCTGGCGCTGCTCCTCGTCTCCGGCGAGGGCACCATGGCCGGCGGCGACCGGTGCTTGCGGGTGCGGCGTTCTAGGGCGCCAACTACAGAAATGGGGGCACCGGGAGGTGGAGAATCTCACCGCGAGGTCGACGGTGGTGGTCGCGGCGTCCGAGAGGCTCCGATGGGGTGGGTCGACGGTGGCGGCTACGTCTGAAGAGAGAGGGAGGTGTGGGTGAGGGAAATCTGAGCGTAAGGTCACTGAATTGACGATATGGAGGTACCTTTGGCTATGGGGGAACACGGCGGAGCCTCGGGTCACGTCGGCGATGGCAGTTAGGCACCGGAGCAACGGGGCTACGGGCGGCGGTGGCGAGTTCAAGCGGCGGTCAGAGAAAAGAGAGGAGGATGGGGGGGTCGAGCTCGGTCTTATAGACGGGCGGCTGCGGCATACAAGGAAGGGAAGCAGGGGGGCGCTGAGGTGATTTGGTTGCCTTCCATACGGGCGCGGGCGCACTGGCGGCTTGCCGAGGAAGCAGCACCAATAGCGGGCGACGGAAGGAAAGAGCAGGGGAAGAAAAGGAAGGGGAAGGAGGGGGTCTGGCTGATGAGTGGGCCATAGGGGCAGTGAGGGAGAAGGGCGAAGCGCGTGCAGGTGCGGGCGACTGACGCGCGGGCCAGCGGTGCTGTGGGCAGGCCGAAGAGCGGCCGGTGACTTGCGCGCGTGAGTGCGGGTGCGCGCTGACGAATGGGGCCAGGGCGCAGTGAGAGGAAGAAGGAGCAGACGGCCGTGGGAGCTGCGGGCCGCGGTGCCAAGCCGGGCCGCGCGGTAGTGGGCTGGTGCGGGAGAAAGCGGGAAGGGAGGAGGAGGCGCTGGCTGGGCCGGCGAGGAGTGGGCCGGGCGCTGAAGGAAGGGAGAAGGGAGGGGGAGTGAGGCACAGGAGTGGGCCGGGGAAACTGGGCCTTCGGGCCAAATGAGAGAGGGGAGTTTTTTTTATTTATTTATTTTCAATTCAAATTCAAATGTAAACCAAATGCAATTTCAAATAGAGTTTGAACATACTCTTCAATTCCAATATAAGTTAGAAAAATTTTAGTAAGTTTTCAAAAATAATTTATACAACTTTTTATATTCTTTTATTTCAAAGCCATTTTCAAACTCTTTTCAAAAACATTCCAATTACTTCGGAGTTTTGGATCCACACCATCCATCACAATAAATAAGATGCAACAGCATGTATGCTCACACATGTTACTACCTTATAATGTATTTTAAATTAATGAAAAATTTTATTTTCCTATATTTCATGTGCACAAAAATTCATAAATAAATCATTTTAGCTCTACTTTAAAAGAGACAATTTTTAGGGTGTTACAATTCTACCCCCCTTAAGATGAATCTCGTCCTCGAGATTCGGAAGACGTTGACTAAGAGATGGGAATACTCCGTCCTTGGATTCTTCTTTGCTTCCTTGTGTAGTTCCATCGTCTTGCGTTGATAAAGATCCACATTACTTTGCACACCTGTTGCCTTTACTCCGAGTAACTTGCCAAACTAATTCTAAAATTTTGACAGGTACCTTGAACAACTCTCAGGTAACCCTAATCACTAGGCCATAATTCTTTTTCCTCATATGTTCACCTTTCAATAAGGCTTCCTTATCTTCTTGGTCCGAAAGAGAATCTATCACCAATCTTCAAAACATTAATGATCCTGGGAACCTGTGGGTTATTGGCCCATCACGCTTCCTTAGCTGACTTAACAAGCAAGACACTACTTTTCTTCTCATATAAGGACACATCCCACACCTTCACAAGATGCATTATTGTAGATACAAAGCTCTTGTCCTGATCTATCAAAGCTAATACTTAGGCTTTACTTTGACCTCTTGGACTCCTTTAAACACTTGGCTGAGGTCTCTTGATCCAAACTAACTTAAAAGCTTCTTCGGTAACTTTATCGACATCTTGTTGGTCTTGGATAGACCTTTCTTGGACTTCTAACCAAAACTCATTGAAACTCTGAGTTCTCTCTTACATCCTTGAGTACCACCACGCTTCCACTGCGCACTCTGATTTCCGTTGTGCAAACTTGAACATATGATACTTCATCTTACCAATTCTTCAACTTGACTACCCCCCTTAAGATAAGGTAAAGTAGGGGATACCAAAGTATAGCTTGCATCCTCTTGTGATTACAGTCTACTATTGTTCAGAATTTTCCTCAGGGTTTTTGATCGTCCAAAATCAAAGATATGAATCGATAAAGATAGGCAGCTTCGAAGACGGGATGGGAAAAACAGAAGAAAATCATAACCCAACTATTTATTTCAGTAATCCTTATACCTTAGGCCTATAAACTAAATGAAATTGCGGGAACACCCAACAAGATCATTGCAATCATTACAAAGATGCAAAACAAGCATAAACATAATGACAATTCGACAAAGCACTTAAAATGCACAACTCATTCATCGACTCAACTTGCGATACTATCGTTTTTATTACATAAGGGGCACAAATTCATAATTCTTATCTAAGGATCTTGGATAGTCTAGCATGACTTCTTCATTCACCACTCTCACCAGTTGCTTCTTTCAGGTTGGTTATCACTGACACTTTCTGATAACAGTCTAGTAGTGATCTGACTTTGACTACTTCCTTGGTGTAATTGTTGATTCTTCTGTGGGCAAGATTTAACATAATGTCCTTCCTGCTGACAATGATAACACTTTCTCTTAGCTGGATCCTTTGTGATGTCATATTCCTCAGAATTGTTGCTTAGAGTATTGTCAGCTTGCTGATTCTGTAAGTTCATCTTTGTTTGACTAGACCGCTTTTTAGCTCGCTTGATCTTTCGGGGTTGAAACTCCGTGTAGGTGATTGTCCACCCATCTATGCATACCTCATGTGGAAAGACTGGAGTAACCTTAGCTTGAGAAATTTCTAATTCTTTAGAGTCTGAGTTTAACTGACTAGGGATTGGAGTTGGATGTGACAATGTAATAGAACCCAAATGTTGATTGCTTTCTGATTCTGTCTCTGGTGAGATCTCCTTTCTTTTCTTATCCACATTGTCCTCAAGTACAGGCTGAATACCTTCATACTCAATTCTTTCCCCTGACGGTGTGGTTAGAAGTACCGAACGCTGGGCATACTTGATCACTCCTTTACAAGCAGATAGCCATCCCATTCCTAGAATGACATCAATGTCCACTAACTCTAATACAATAAGGTTTGCTTCAAATTTTACCCCTTTGATGTTAAGACTAACCCTTGGGCATATGCGGTTTGCCTCCATTTCTCCTTCTAGGGTCTTAACTATCACTGGTCTCCTCATTGGAAGCATAGTTATCTTATGTTCCTTTACGTATGCGCTGGAGATAAATGAATGTGAAGCTCTGGGGTCAAACAGCACTGTGGTGGAGGCTGAGTTTACTAGAATGATACCATACACAACCTCCTTAGCTCTATGAGCAGTAGTCATATCCACATTATTCAATCTTCCTTGGATGTAGTTTCTCTTTGCTTTACTTCCTTGCTCCTGTTTCTTCTGGACCTTCTGTTCCTGCTTCTGCTGTGGTTGATCCTGGCATTCATGTGCCATTCTTCCAATATCTTCATTGAACTTCATATTCTTCCAAGCTTCTATTACTTGTCTCTTCACTAGTCCCTTTGGTATGTTGGTTTGACCTTGTGGCAAGCACTGTTGAAAACTCCTAGGTTGAGTCATTCCTTCTAGTGCTTGTTGTTGCACAGCTACAAGCTTCTCCTTGTCGAATGCAGTCAAGGACAACATAGCTTGGTCCTCCTGATCTCTGATGTTGGTGGTCTCCTCATTACGATTCATCTATATAGACAAGGATAGAGGATTGAGAATAGAGACAAAGTTTTCATAACAGACAGAGGCTGAAGTGAGCATAAATTTTAGCAAATAACAAGGTTAGAGAGAGAGCAAGAAGTAAGCAGAGATGAAGGCATGCTAATACGTCCAGTTCTAACTAGGCTTGCGTCCTACAGTCAGCATTGCTCCGATACCACTTTGTAGCACCCGGTTTTAAAAACAAAACCAGATACACACTATATGTGAGCCCAGGAAGTCAAATCTCACATATAGCCACAAATAAGGGTAATATCAAAAGACAATACTTATTACATAACGTATTAGTAAAAAGAAAATAACCTCAGAGTAATGACAGCGGAAAGTTGACTCCGATCTTCTGGCGAAGACTCCAAATTCACAGGGACGACTGACTGGTTGACCACAAGCCTAACTCCTCCAAACCAGAAATCTGGTACCCATCCGGGATTTTTATCCAATGTATAGAAAAATGAAGCAAGCGTAAGTACATGTCGTACTCAACAATTATATCATGGGGTTCATGAGGCTCAAAAGGGCTAACACTGGTTTAACTGCGATTAGCTTTAATAGGTCATCTTTTTAAGCAATTGAGTAGCAAAGAATTTATCATTCCCATAAACACATGATCAGGTAAACATGATAATGTATAGCATAAACATTGATCATTAGCATCATCATTATCCATTAGTGATCATCTCTATTCCATAAGGGTCCAAGGCCGCTCGTGTCCGTGAGCACGGCTGTTATAACAGTTTTATACTCTGCAGAGTTTGTACACGTTCACTGTGAGTTGTGATTTACCCTTTCGCCCGAGGTAGCTATTCTCTTGACCCACTTCCAAGGAAGGTCGGTAGGGTTCACTATGAAGCCTTTCAAAGAATTCGTCTAACATGTTAGGGCCGCCAGGCGTATGTGGCCCATCTCTAGGAGTGGCAAGCGTGGGCATCGCAGCACGGTACACACTTCCTAGCAGCAAAGGAAACATACCCTGCGCCTCAAAGGTAACCACTAACAAGCTAGAAAATATCTTCATACTGAGCTAAAGCCAGAGCCATATGGCCCTCACAGCTGTACTGTAGGTCCCGGATGATCGCTTACAGATAAGTCCTTAGGGAGAGGAATCTGAAGCATATAAACACTCCAGCCCCCTGTGTCCATGTTACTAAAAAGTCATGTTTTAATGTTTATTGCATATATCATTAGTCAAGTTACAAGATCATGGTTTTGATTAAGCACTAGCAAAGACTATCCCAATGCATTATCCCAAAGGTATCAAGGTACAAGATATCAAATGTCTAGGATATCCCTAATGGTAACAAGGGAGACACATGCAATATGAATTTAGTGATTAAATGTTAATAGGTAACAAGGATAATCCCATGCTATACTTGCCTTAACTTGCTTTTCCCCCAAAGCAATATGCTCAAAAGCCTTTAGTATTCCACTTTCAATCTTCTGCTTCCAATTCTCAGCTTCTAGTCTTCAGAGAACTGCTTCTTAATCACCACGTAAACCTCACCGATTGACTGAACCATATATCACCACACAAACATCCATACATGGCATACAAATAAGAATATATGAGAACAGTACATCAATCATAGATAAATAAGTAAAAGAGTTTGAAACACGATTCTACGCATCGTTACGAACACACAGTCGCGAGAGGCACGCTAATCGAAGCTACGGTTGAAAAGTTACAACTACCGAGAGATTTGCCTTATATGTGGAAAAATAAACTATAGGCTTCATTTATGTTAACTATATGAATTCATATACAAAATATATTTTATAAATAATATAGATTATATTAAGTCAACTTTAAATTATAAAACAAAAGTAAAACAAATCATATTTTTTTATGTATAAAACCTAGTTGCATAATCTTTAATCAAGATATGATTTAAACTATGATTTTTATGAAATAGTAATATAGTAAACATCATTACTAATACGTAGATCTCGATGTTACGAAACAAACGCAACTTGAACGGACTATTTCGGAGTTTAAATAAATAAGTTATGATTTAAACAAGTTTTACTTTAGTTAATTAATAGATTAAATCTACTCTTGAATTTCAAGTGTTGAAAACATGCCTAATAGTTGTATAAACACGTAGATAACGTAAATACGATCCTAACGCAATTTGAATGGATCAAATCGGACTTAAAACGCAAAAGTTACGCATGAAATAAGATTCAGTGGCATTCCTGTAAATATTTGAACTCAAATTTGAATTAAAACAATTAAAATCTGAATTTAAATGTATTTTGGACTGGGCATACTATTTCTGGAAGACACAGGGTTCTAACCGAATAAAAACAGGACCTAAAAGAAATCATTTTGAACTTAATCGGACCGCGGGTTAGTTACTTGGAAATCCGGGGGCCTTTCTGCAAATCGTGCGTGGCTTGACTGCTGGCTGACGGGGGGTTTGACTCGTGGCTGCTGACTGTGCAGCCACGTGGCAGGACGTGATTGGCTCGGTGCACCACGAGGCGGTGGACGTGCTGACTTGGCGCGGTAGGCCGGGTCTACGGTCCGCGGTGGACCGGCCACTTATCAGCGAAGGGGTACGAAATCTTGACCGCTGATTCGAAATCCGACGGTGCAGGTGAGTGCGAATGATTGTCTGGCGCTGCTCCTCGTCTCCGGCGAGGGCACCATGGCCGGCGGCGACCGGTGCTTGCGGGTGCGGCGTTCTAGGGCGCCAACTACAGAAATGGGGGCACCGGGAGGTGGAGAATCTCACCGCGAGGTCGACGGTGGTGGTCGCGGCGTCCGAGAGGCTCCGATGGGGTGGGTCAACGGTGGCGGCTACGTCTGAAGAGAGAGGGAGGTGTGGGTGAGGGAAATCTGAGCGTAAGGTCACTGAATTGACGATATGGAGGTACCTTTGGCTATGGGGGAACACGGCGGAGCCTCGGGTCACGTCGGCGATGGCAGTTAGGCACCAGAGCAACGGGGCTACGGGCGGCGGTGGCGAGTTCAAGCGGCGGTCAGAGAAAAGAGAGGAGGATGGGGGGGTCGAGCTCGGTCTTATAGACGGGCGGCTGCGGCATACAAGGAAGGGAAGCAGGGGGGCGCTGAGGTGATTTGGTTGCCTTCCATACGGGCGCGGGCGCACTGGCGGCTTGCCGAGGAAGCAGCACCAATGGCGGGCGACGGAAGGAAAGAGCAGGGGAAGAAAAGGAAGGGGAAGGAGGGGGTCTGGCTGACGAGTGGGCCAGAGGGGCAGTGAGGGAGAAGGGCGAAGCGCGTGCAGGTGCGGGCGACTGACGCGCGGGCCAGCGGTGCTGTGGGCAGGCCGAAGAGCGGCCGGTGACTTGCGCGCGCGAGTGTGGGTGCGCGCTGACGAATGGGGCCAGGGCGCAGTGAGAGGAAGAAGGAGCAGACGGCCGCGGGAGCTGCGGGCCGCGGTGCCAAGCCGGGCCGCACGGTAGTGGGCTGGTGCGGGAGAAAGCGGGAAGGGAGGAGGAGGCGCTGGCTGGGCCGGCGAGGAGTGGGCCGGGCGCTGAAGGAAGGGAGAAGGGAGGGGGAGTGAGGCGCAGGAGTGGGCCGGGGAAACTGGGCCTTCAGGCCAAATGAGAGACGGGAGTTTTTTTTATTTATTTATTTTCAATTCAAATTCAAATGTAAACCAAATGCAATTTCAAATAGAGTTTGAACATACTCTTCAATTCCAATATAAGTTAGAAAAATTTTAGTAAGTTTTCAAAATAATTTATACAACTTTTTATATTCTTTTATTTCAAAGCCATTTTCAAACTCTTTTCAAAAACATTCCAATTACTTCGGAGTTTTGGATCCACATCATCCATCACAATAAATAAGATGCAACAGCATGTATGCTCACACATGTTACTACCTTATAATGTATTTTAAATTAATGAAAAATTTTATTTTCCTATATTTCATGTGCACAAAAATTCATAAATAAATCATTTTAGCTCTACTTTAAAAGAGACAATTTTTAGGGTGTTACACACTTAGAAAGTGCATATTGAAAAACGAGCAATAAAGTGATTATATCCTCTAAATACCATAGAAGGTATAAGAGTAATGGTGATTTTGGCAACTGAATTATCCCCTAAATGCCAAATACAAGACTGGATTTATTATTTAGTGGTACAATCAAAATCCTGAAGATTTGTAGAACATATAATTTGAAAATCAACTAAGAAAGAATTATAAGTACTCAAACTCTATTATAAGTTTGATACATTATCTAGAAGATGTTGAATATTATGACTTATTTACCCCATAATTCTCTAAAAGGATTTATTACTTTGAAGGATAAAAATTTATTTGTTTTGCACAACTAATAAGTGGTTATTATGTATGAAGCATATTGCTCTTGTTTATTCCCATATAATTCATAGAAGAATTATGAGCCAATTTTTTGAAAGATATAGCATTGTGGTACTACATACCATTTATTAAGCACACATTTATGAAAAGTGTGGTTTGAACAATGATGTTCAAAGGATGGCTTTATGAGGGGGAGCAATTTGTTTGAATCTACCTTGAAGGTAATTAAACCACTAGAATTATCAAGATCAAGTAGATCATATTTGCTAAAAATGATGAAGTTTATGCATTTATCATGAAGATAAATATCTATTCATGAAGAATAGAATATCCTGAAGAATACATGACCAAGAAGGTTAAATGTTGTACTCTTTATTCCTATGTGAGTTTTTACTTGAAGGTTTCTCACACAAGGTTTTTAATAAGACAACATGTGCAATACAATTAACGAATGCAATGTACTCTTTTCTCCAAGAACCGTTTTTTCCCACTGGGTTTTCAGATGGAGTTTTTAATGAGGCATGTGCATATCGTGGTAATCGCTCAAGGGGGAGTGTTGTAAAATATACGGACTCTATCCTAAAAGGAAAGGAGAAGGAGAAATCTTAATCCTAGTCTATTTATATGTGGGCTCTTACCAAACTCTTAGACCTTGACAGGACTATATATACGTGGGAGCTCTATGTTGTAATCATCAATAATCAGAGAAATAAAGAATAGTCTCCCTATCTTGTGTCTATTTGTTCTTCTACTTTCATTTGCTATGTTGATCATGAGAGACGAAGAGGGGAAGATCCTAACCGCTGGCAACATAATTTATAACAGAAGCCATCTCAATATCTCATGACCGAGCACCCCTCATCCTCGTCGCCTATTGGCTACCACCCTATCGTGCGTCAGGTGGCGCGGTTGTACAGGCCACAACGGTTTTCCAAAAATACTGAATCATCAGTGCTGAAACTATTGTTGTTGTTGTGTTATTGTACCCCAGACTACAACACTAGGATACTTTTTTTGAGTTAAGCTTTGGGGGATCAAAGAAATCCCCACCTGCATTTCATTCCACAGATGCCGGTAGAACCGGTTGGTGGAAGGGGGAAAGCCCTCCAAGTTACAAAGTCTTACAAAGATTCGAGTTAATAGAACGATTACATGTCAAAGGTGTTTCTCCATTTGGTGGCTAGGGAAGCATTCTTCCTCAGTATGTAGCAGACCTAGGAGTGTGCTGACTCCTTGCAAGTAGCCACAAGACGACCCACGCTTGGTTCCAAACCTCTGAAGACCACCTTGTTGTGGTGTTTCCAAATTTCCCAGCAACATAGGATGATGATGGGGTGGGCGATGTCAAGATGAATCCTCGGTGGCATGAGCGTCTCCTAGAGCTGTGTCACTGGAGCTATCCCTTTCGACGCCTAGCCTATAGTATGCCAGAAGGTAGTAATGAAGCTGCAACCTAAAAAAATGTGGTCTGTCGACTCGTTCGTAGCCCCACAAATCTCACAGGTAGCATGTTGAAGTAGGTTCTTATGAACGAGGTAGGTCTTGCAGTTGATCCTATTCTTTGTGAGTAGCTAGGGAAGAACTTTACACTTGGTGGCGCAAACAAGTGCTAGATGAATTTGAAGGTAGGGGATGGCTGATCGCCCTGAGTGGACGCCTTGTAGATGAAGCTGTGTCGATGTTGTCTGGCTCGGATGGTGTGCTCGGAGGACATAAGGGTTTATACTGGTTCAGGCGGAACATCCCTACGTCCAATTTGTTGCTGCTCATGTTACTGGTACTTGGTTTGCAGTAGGGGTTACAAACAAGTGAGAGAGGGAAAGTGTAACACCTCGGGTGTTTAAATATTAAAATCTGACATGTCATCATATGCATTGCAAAGCATTTGACATTTGGTGAAAACTTTGAGATGCATACACTAATAAACGTTTATATTTATGTGGTATGTGTTGCATTGTATTGTTTGACTCAAGTTCAAAGTTTGTTTGGATTTTGAATTTTTCGAGAAAACCCCGCTTTTCAGCATTTAAATTCTACCCTGAAAAATCCATTTCATAATCTAAGCACATTTTGGGGTTGAGCCTTAAAGCAAAAATGTAGAGCTTGTTGATTTGTACAAAGTTGGTTTTTGGAGTTTTCAAAGTTGTTTTATAAAAATTGAAGTAATTTGAAAAGGCGTAATTCTTTAAATGTTCCCTTTTTGAATTCAAATTTTGCATTTCAAAATGTAGACTGAATTAGGGGGTGGTTATAAAGCAAAGTTGTAGAACTTTAAATTTGGAACAACTTTTATTTTTGGAGATTTTTGAGTTGTTACATAAATTTGGGAGTAATTTGGATTTTTAAATCGAATGGCAGTTTTGGTAATTTTGATGAACAGTACCCGCGGAATCCAACTCACCGTCTACGATCTTCCTTCTTCTTCCAGATGCGACTGTGGCCGCCCTTGGCTTCGTACTGGCATGGGAAAGGCTCCTGCGTGGCTTCTCTTTGCTTCCTGGCCGCCCCATAAAGCCTGTGCAGTCGTCGTTCTTTGTTTTCCCTTCTCCTCTGTTTTCCAGTCACCATCGCCGCTGCTCCGTCGTGCGTTTGCCATCGCTGTAGTGCCTCCACCATTTTGGCAAAGCTTGTTCCAGCTCCGTCTACTCCTTGCGCACCCAGCCAGCCAGTTCTGGTCACTTGATTTCGCTGGAAACCCACGTTCGTTGCTCTTCTTCCTCGCGGCTGGCAGCACCACCGTCACGAGCGCGTCGCCGTGGCTAGAGCTCTCCATCGCCGGAGCACCGCCACCATCGATGTTTTGCTCCGCCGTGGTTGCTCGGATCGTCGACCTGCTTCAACGTTGCTTCTCCAGCCCGTTCTTTGCTCCATCGAGTTCGGGGTGAGATACTAGTGCTTCCTGTGCACGTCGAACCACTCATCCGTTGCTCTTCCGATCCAGCTTTATGCTCCAGTGCGTTTGGGGTGAGCTCTAGGTTCTTTTCCGAGTTGTTTGTGTGAGCTCCAGGTTCTTTTCTGAGTTGTTTGGGGTGAGCTCCAGGTTCTTTTCCGAGTTGTTTGTGTGAGCTCCAGGTTCTTTTCCGAGTAGTTTGTGTGAGCTCCAGGTTCTTTTCCGAGTTGTTTGGGGTGAGCTCCAGGTTCTTTTCCGAGTTGTTTGGGGTGAGCTCCAAGTTCTTTTCTGAGTTGTTTGGGGTGAGCTCCAGGTTCTTTTCCGAGTTGTTTGTGTGAGCTCCAGGTTCTTTTCCGAGTTGTTTGGGGTGAGCTCCAGGTTCTTTTCCGAGTTGTTTGGGGTGAGCTCCAGGTTCTTTTCCGAGTTGTTTGGGGTGAGCTCTAGGTTCTTTTCCGAGTTGTTTGTGTGAGCTCCAGGTTCTTTTCCGAGTTGTTTGGGGTGAGCTCCAGGTTCTTTTCCGAGTTGTTTGTGTGAGCTCCAGGTTCTTTTCCGAGTTGTTTGTGTGAGCTCCAGGTTCTTTTCCGAGTTGTTTGGGGTGAGCTCCAGGTTCTTTTCCGAGTTGTTTGTGTGAGCTTCAGGTTCTTTTCTGAGTTGTTTGTGTGAGCTCCAGGTTCTTTTCCGAGTTGTTTGTGTGAGCTCCAGGTTCTTGTTTGTGTGAGCTCCAGGTTCTTTTCCGAGTTGTTTGTGTGAGCTCCAGGTTCTTTTCTGAGTTGTTTGTGTGAGCTCCAGGTTCTTTTCCGAGTTGTTTGTGTGAGCTCCAGGTTCTTTTCCGAGTTGTTTGTGTGAGCAGGTGGTTTGAAAATGAAATTTTCCTTTTTCAGATATGATTGAATAGTGTTGTAATTTGTTATTTTTGTGTAGATTTATTTAGAGCTCCAAAAATTATGAAAATTTTTGTGTGACCTCTCTGTGATGTATATTATTTAGGAAAAATATAAAATGATACGTGTGAGTAATTTTTGAATGTGATAAAAATTGCTCAATTAATTAATAAATGAGTTTTCATGATTTTTCTAGGCTTAATTAATTATCCAAAATTATGAAAATTGTTTTTCCACTTAGTTATCATGTGGTGAACCTTTACAAAAATTTTGAGCTCAATTGGAAGAAGTTGATTTATTTCATAATTTTGAATTAAATAATTAATTCATAAAAGCAAATATTAACCTCTAATGATTTAGGTTTGGATTGAATTTTTGATTGAGTGATGACTTTGTGTCATTAGTTGGTAATGATCCTTGGCAATTGAAATAAGTTTTATGAATATGTTTAATTAGTTGTTAATTGGCATCCATCATCGAGCATCATATTTTGTATCTCGCATCATGTTAAACATGGCATTGTTACTACGTGTAGTGAACGAAGGTGAACACGTAGCAGTTAATCAAGTTGCGGAGGAGGTTGATCCGTCTGTTGTGGTCGGATCAAATACTTGTGAAACGACGCAGGAACCGAACTTTTCCGTCAACGAAGGCAAGCCCTGGATGCATACAAACCTACCTTGTGTTTTACAAATTAATTTCGCTTTTGCTTTCTGTTACTGCATTAAGTGATTAGGAGTTAAGTGGAAA
>NW_027096837.1:0-20000 GCF_019320115.1 Miscanthus floridulus | reverse complement strand
CCTAATTGGTGCATTACCAACCTTGTTTTTCCATATCTACCTTGTTACCAGTTTTAGTTCAAAAATGACTAGATATGCTTAGTCATGCTTAGCCAGGTGATTACCTGTCACCTGCAGGTTTTAAATGGATCTTTGGTTACTTATGTTATCATGAAATATGAGCATGTGAAGTAATAAATCTAGACCGAGCGGACTCGATGTGTGTGAGCCACAAGACGTGGAGGTCTTATGCGCGGGTTCTTTCTGCCTGAGTCGGTTAAGGTCCGTACCGTTGTTGAACTGTGTGCGGTGAGACTTTGTAGTACTAACCACATACTCCGGTAAGCCTTAACTTGGCGATTCTATCACGAGAATGGCTACTCGCGCACTGGGAGTGGAGAGATGGCGGGAATAGCGTGTACCCATGTGGCAATGGGCTAGATTGGTGGAGTACTATAGTCTCGGGTGGCACGGACCCGTTCTTGTTTAGAGGATCCGAGGGTAGGTTGATATATGTAGGTCGGGGACCTGCATATGTCGTGTGGTCTGGAATCCCCAGCTGGGTTTAATCGGTTCGAATCGTCGTTGCTCCTCGGTTATGGAGACTCACTTCTCTGTTCATCATCATAGTATTAATAACTGGAACTCGAATAAGTCTTGTGAAAGTGTTGGATATAAAGTTTCATGATCTCAACACGGATCGTGTCAGCTTTGTATATAATTCTTATGAAGTTTTCTATATAAAGAATTTTGTGAAAAGAGCTTTTACGCAAAAGAACTTTGATCATTGTTAAAGTTATACCTTGAATCCCATGAGCCGGCATTCCTGAGTTCTATCAGTTTTATTTCGGTTAAGTCTTGTTGAGTACTTTTGTACTCAGGGTTCGTTGACCCTAGTTGCAGATGAGCCTCATGAGCAGATCTGTTTTGGATCGTGCGGCATGACAGTTGTACCTTGTGATGACGATGAGAAGTAAATGTGTGATCCTTGGGCAGGATGTTTAATTTGTGTGTTATGTATATGTTAATTATGCCACTCCATTACTACTATGGTTTGTAATAATTACCGAACTTAGTTTGTAAGGTTTGAAACAACTAGTTTGTAAACTATGTTACCGTAAGACTTCCGCTATTTTTACTCTGGTGTAGATATTTGAATAAATGTTGTAATACTGCAATGACTCTGTAACGTGATCCTGCTCGGAAATCGTGGATGATTCGGGGTTCCCCAGGGACACCCGACAGTCTTCTTAAGTTACGGAAACATATGCATAGATGTCAAAGGTCGTCGGACAGTGACAGGTGCATGTGGGCCCTATAATTTAGGAGGTTCTACCACAGAGTGGTATCAGAGCGATCGTTACAAGGTTTTTGTTGTATTGTTTTACAAAAACTTCAAATTGATTTGGGATGAAAAAAAAATTAACTTGTTAAATTGGTCCAAATTGCTTCTGACTTATCTTATTTCTTTCTCCCTATTCCGTATTTGATTAAAAGGGTTTTGTGTAGTGGAGTAGTAATATTACTATGCCCTATATAAAAATAAATGTTGTTTATGTGCATTATAAACTTTGATGTTTTTGTTTGTAAGAACGATTCATGCATCATGAATAATTCACTCGTTACTTCCTTCACCTCTTAGTCTAGAGTTGAGTAGTGAGTCTGGTTGGAGGAATATAATCCATCATAGCTGCTCTTTAGACTTTGATCAAATGGTCTTACTTGGATTAAATTGGTTTCCTACAGTATGGCTCGTGCCAAGATGACGCCCCGTAAGTCCACTAGACCCAAAGGAGTTCCTCGTCACCAACTTGCCCCTAGAAACGATGGTGCTAGCAGTAGCAGTTCTAGGCCTGATCCCCAAGCAGAGATACAGAGGATTTCTGCAGAATTAGCACAAGCTACTAGAGATAGGGCTTTGGATGCTATACAGGTAGGAGAATTGCAGGGTCAATTGAGGCGTCTCACCACCGCACACAGGAACTGCGAAAGCATGTTAGTTCGTACGGTGGAGGGACAAAATGAGGCTTGGCATAGGGAAAATGTAGCTAGAGCTAGAACTCATGAGCTAGAATTCTATGTAGAAGATTTAGAAGAACATAATACCTATCTACATGGGGAAGTTCATAGGCTTAGCAATCTACTAAACCCGAATCATGAGCCTCAAGCTGATGCCATGGACCCTGGTGTCATCCTTGCCAATGATAACGAATCGGAAGAGGAAGAAGAAGAAGATCCTGAAGAATTAGTAATGATCAATGAAAGTGATGATGAAGGCGGTAATAATTCCGGAATGGATACCGAGCCTGAAGTTTGAAATAATCATGGAAAAGAGTAGAGTGGTATAATAGTTAGTTATAGTTAAGCTATGTATCTTTGTTTTAGTACTTACATGTTGGTGTTTATATTAGTAAACCCTATGTAATGTGTCTGGAGTAAGCTTTTGTGCAATTCAATAAAGGCTTGTGAATGAAGTTTGGTTTGTTATGAGCAGATGCGTCATACGCGGGGTTCGTATGTTCCTGGAACTTCGCAAGATGAGGATGGTATTCCAGATCCGCCACTAGTTCCAACAAATCTAGCTGATGCTATAACCGCACTTGTCAATGTGACGGCTGAAAATTCCCATTTGCTTCATGAGATCGCCCTAAGTAATCAGAATTAGATGCAAGGAAACCGTGGTCACCACCATAACAAACAGGAGGCTACATATGTTGATTTTATAGACACAAGACCACCAATGTTCACCAAGGCAGATGAACCATTGGAGGCTGATGACTGGCTTCGAATCATGGAGCAGAAATTTGACCTTATTCCATGCACAGAGTATCAGAAACCTGCGTTTGCCGCCCAGCAACTTAGAGGTGCAGCAAGTGCTTGGTGGGCGAACTTAGTGGCTATGCAACCAGCTGGCATTCCAATAACATGGGCTGAGTTCCGTACTGCCTTCAGAGCCCATTATATCCCTGAAGGAGTGATGACAATGAAGCTAGATGAATTCCTTGCTTTGAAGCAAGGAGATCAAACCGTGATGCAGTATGTGGGAAGATTTAATCACCTGTCACAATATGCATCGGAACATGTCAATACTGATGCAAAGAAGAAGAGGTGGTTTATGAGAGGTTTGAATACCAAGCTGCAAACAATGATGACAACTTGCACCAATGTTACTTATCATGAGGCCGTAAATATTGCAATTGCTTCAGAGTCAAAGTATCGGCAGCATAAGGAGCTCAAAAAGAAAAAGAGTGTGCCGTCTGGATCTTTTGGGGGAAATCAGAAGAGGCAGAGGGTGATTTATCATCCAGTACATCATAATCGTCCTCCTTATCGTCCACCGTAGTTCCAAGCCGGGCAACAGTCAAATGTTCGTCCTGCTATAACCTATCCGAACTCACAGTCAACCAATGCTTCTGGTGGCAAGGCTCCAACATCCCAGAGTCACAACTATCCATGTTATAATTGTGGAAGGACGGGTCATTTCTCCAGGGAATGTCCATATCCTAGGCAGGCTAATCAAAATTATCAGAAGACCCCTACCAATCAACAATAGGGTCAGGCACCAAACAAGAACCACAATCAGAATGCTCAGAAGGGCAAAGATGAGAGGAAGATAGGACGGGTGTTCTATATTCAAGCTGGAGAAATTTCGGAGGGGGAGCCAGTGATGATGGGTATGTTTCCTGTTGCCAATCATCCTGCAGTTATACTTTTTGATTCTGGCGCATCGTATTCATTCATCAATAGAACATTTGTCATGAAGTATGAAATTTCAATTGGGGCAACAAAGGAAAGTTTCTTTATACAGTCGCCCGGGGGACGTCTGTGTACTAAGGAAATGGTATACCAGGTACCCATAAACCTGGGTGGGCATATTTTTCCCACTACCATGATTATCCTTAAGGATCAGGATATAGATGTAATCTTGGGAATGAATTGGATGTATCAGCATAAGGCTGTTATAGATGCTTTGAATAGGACTTTAAGAGTAAGTTTGCCTAATAGTAATTCTCAACTTCTCATCCAACTTCCAACCCTAAGAAGATCAGTGGGCAAGATTTGTGCAACTGCTGTCAAAGAGATTAGAGATATTCTGGTAGTGTGTGAATTTCCGGATGTGTTTCCTGAAGATTTACCCGGTCTACCACCTGATAGGGATGTACAGTTTAACATAGAGTTACAACCTGGAACAGCTCCGATTTCTCAGAGAGCTTATAGGATGCCACCTAAGGAATTGGCCGAGTTGAAGACTCAGTTACAAGAATTGATTGAGAAGGGGTTTATCCAACCTAGTTCATCACCTTGGGGATGTCCGGCAATTTTTGTGAAAAAGAAAGATGAGACCCTGAGGTTATGTGTTGACTATCGTCCATTGAATGAAGTGACCATCAAGAATAAATATCCATTACCTCGGATAGATTTGCTTTTTGATCAATTGGTCGGAGCCAAAGTTTTCTCCAAGATAGATTTGAGATCAGGATATCACCAAATCAAGATAAAGCCTGAAGATATTCCCAAAACGGCATTTACCACAAGATATGGATTATATGAATACTTGGTAATGTCTTTTGGTTTGACGAATGCTCCAGCTCATTTCATGTATCTGATGAACTCAGTATTCATGCCTGAGCTAGACAAGTTTGTAGTAGTGTTTATTGATGACATTTTAGTATATTCCAAGAATAAGAAAGAACATGCGGAACATCTTAGGATTGTTCTGACTTGTTTGAGAGAACATCAATTATATGCCAAGTTCAGTAAGTGTGATTTTTGGCTTAAGGAAGTGCAATTTCTTGGACATGTCTTGTCAGCCGAAGGAGTTGCAGTTGATCCTAGCAAAGTGAAGGATGTGCTTGATTGGAAACCGCCAACCACAGTTCATCAAGTTCGGAGTTTTCTAGGATTGGCAGGGTATTACCGTCGGTTTATTCCAGATTTCTCTAAAGTATCAAAGTCCATAACTGAATTGTTGAAGAACCAAGTCAAGTTTGTTTGGTCAACTGATTGTAAAAAGGCTTTCCAGACCTTGAAAAGACTGTTGACTACTGCACCAGTGCTAGCCCAACCTGATATCGAGAAGCCGTTTGATGTTTATTGTGATGCTTCAGGTATTGGTATTGGATGTGTGTTGATGCAAGAAGGTCGAGTCATTGCTTATGCATCCAGGCAACTTAACCAACATGAAGAACACTACCCGACTCATGATCTGGAGTTAGCAGCTATGGTTCATGCTCTAAAGATTTGGCGGCATTACCTGCTTGGTAATACGTGCC
This sequence comes from Miscanthus floridulus, assembly GCF_019320115.1. Taxonomy (NCBI): domain Eukaryota; kingdom Viridiplantae; phylum Streptophyta; class Magnoliopsida; order Poales; family Poaceae; genus Miscanthus; species Miscanthus floridulus. The sequence continues at coordinate 14,748 of NW_027096837.1, read as the reverse complement.
ATATGTATACAGACCACAAGAGCTTAAAGTATATCTTTACTCAGTCAGAATTGAACATGCGACAAAGAAGATGGTTAGAACTGATTAAGGATTATGATTTGGAAGTACATTATCACCCGGGTAAAGCAAATGTGGTTGCAGATGCCCTTAGTCGCAAAAGTTATTGCAATTGTCTGATAGTGAGAACAATGGGTTTGAATTTATGCCAAGAAATGGAGAAGTTGAATGTAGAAGTAATTCAACAAGGAAGTTTGACCAACATAATTGTTGAAGCTACTATTCGAGATCAAGTTATTGCTGCTCAGAAGGAAAACAAGGGTATAGCCCATATCAAGGAAAAAGTCAAGAGTGGAAAAGCAGAATGCTTTAGCATAGATGATGAAAATGTGTTATGGTTCAAGGATCGCCTGGTGGTACCAAAAGTTCCTGAGTTGCGGCAGTCAATTCTAGATGAGGCACATGCTACTAGGTTATCTATCCATCCGGGAAGCAACAAGATGTACCATGATTTGAAGCAAAGATTTTGGTGGACTAAAATGAAAATAGAGATTGCTAGATATATAGCGAAGTGTGATACTTGTCAAAAGGTGAAAGCTATACATTTGAGGTCTGCTGGTGAATTACAACCATTGCCTATTCCATCTTGGAAGTGGGAGGACATAAGTATGGATTTTATTGTTGGTCTACCCAAGACATCAAAGGGATTTGACTCAGTGTGGGTTATTGTAGATCGACTCACTAAGTCAGCACATTTTCTTCCAGTCCAGAATACATATCCCACTATACGGTATGCCAAGATGTATTTAGAGCGAATTGTGAGTCTCCATGGAGTACCCAAGACTATTGTGTCAGATAGGGGTACACAGTTTGTCTCCAACTTTTGGAAACAATTACATTCTTCATTGGGTACCAAGCTTCTGTATAGTACAGCTTATCATCCACAGACTGATGGACAGACTGAAAGAGTCAATCAAGTACTTGAAGATATGTTAAGGTGTTATGTCCTTAACTATTCCAATAAGTGGGATGAGTGCTTACCTTTGGCCGAGTTCTCATACAACAATAGTTATCAGGAAAGCATTAGAATGGCTCCATTTGAAGCACTCTATGGTCGTAGATGCAGAACATCGTTGAGTTGGTCTGAGCCTGGAGAAAGAAGATTCTTTGGAGTTGACCTTGTGAAAGACAAGGCTAGGCAAATACAGAATAATTTGAAAATAGCTCAGTCCCGCCAAAAGAGTTATGCGGATAGAAGACGGAGACCATTGGTATTTAACAAAGGAGATTTTGTATATCTGAAAGTATCACCAATAAAGGGAGTTAACCGTTTTGGTGTTAAAGGAAAGTTGGCACCCCGATACATTGGACCATATCAAATTTTGGAGAGGTATGGAAAAGTAGCATATCGCTTGAAATTACCTGAACATCTCGCAGCTGTGCATGATGTGTTTCATGTTTCACAATTGAAGAAGTGTCTCCGAGTGCCTGAACAAAATGTTGAAGTTGAAGGAGTGGAACTAGAACCGGATTTAACTTACTCCGAATATCCTATCCGAGTGTTAGATCAGAAAGATCGTGTTACTCGAAGATGGACAATCAAGTTCTATAAAATACAATGGAATCAACATTCAAAAGAGGAAGCTACCTGGGAATCAGAAGATTACTTGTTAGAAAAGTTTCCAGAGTTTCTAGCGTCAATATAGAATAGAGTAATGTTAGTTGAGCTCGGTTGCTACAAATTGTGTTTTGTAAAAGAACCTCAGCTATTTTATGGATAGATTTTGTATGTGTTCTCGTGACACATTTCCTTTTCCATTACTTACCCTATGGCTTTGAATCTCGGGGCGAGATTTCTTTTAGGGGGAAGGATTGTAACACCTCGGGTGTTTAAATATTAAAATCTGACATGTCATCATATGCATTGCAAAGCATTTGACATTTGGTGAAAACTTTGAGATGCATACACTAATAATAGTTTATATTTATGTGGTATGTGTTGCATTGTATTGTTTGACTCAAGTTCAAAGTTTGTTTGGATTTTGAATTTTTCGAGAAACCCCCGCTTTTCAGCATTTAAATTCTACCCTGAAAAATCCATTTCATAATCTAAGCATATTTTGGGGTTGAGCCTTAAAGCAAAAATGTAGAGCTTGTCGATTTGTACAAAGTTGGTTTTTGGAGTTTTCAAAGTTGTTTTATAAAAATTGAAGTAATTTGAAAAGGCGTAATTCTTTAAATGTTCCCTTTTTGAATTCAAATTTTGCATTTCAAAATGTAGACCGAATTAGGGGGTGGTTATAAAAGCAAAGTTGTAGAACTTTAAATTTGGAACAACTTTTATTTTTGGAGATTTTTGAGTTGTTACATAAATTTGGGAGTAATTTGGATTTTTAAATCGAATGGCAGTTTTGGTAATTTTGATGAACAGTAACCGCGGAATCCAACTCACCGTCTACGATCTTCCTTCTTCTTCCAGATGCGACTGTGGCCGCCCTTGGCTTCGTGCTGGCACGGGAAAGGCTCCTGCGTGGCTTCTCTTTGCTTCCTGGCCGCCCTATAAAGCCTGTGCAGTCGTCGTTCTTCGTTTTCCCTTCTCCTCTGTTTTCCCGTCACCATCGCCGCTGCTCCGTCGTGCGTTTGCCGTCGCTGTAGTGCCTCCACCATTTTGGCAAAGCTTGTTCCAGCTCCGTCTACTCCTTGCGCACCCAGCCAGCCAGTTCTGGTCACTTGATTTCGCTGGAAACCCATGTTCGTTGCTCTTCTTCCTCGCGGCTGGCAGCACCACCGTCACGAGCGCGTCGCCGTGGGCAGAGCTCTCCATCGCCGGAGCACCACCACCGTCGACGTTTTGCTCCGCCGTGGTTGCTCAGATCGTCGACCTGCTTCAACGTTGCTTCTCCAGCCCGTTCTTTGCTCCATCGAGTTCGGGGTGAGATACTAGTGCTTCCTGTGCATGTCGAACCACTCATCCGTTGCTCTTCCGATCCAGCTTTATGCTCCAGTGCGTTTGGGGTGAGCTCCAGGTTCTTTTCCGAGTTGTTTGGGGTGAGCTCCAGGTTCTTTTCCGAGTTGTTTGTGTGAGCTCCAGGTTCTTTTCCGAGTTGTTTGGGGTGAGCTCCAGGTTCTTTTCCGAGTTGTTTGTGTGAGCTCCAGGTTCTTTTCCGAGTTGTTTGTGTGAGCTCCAGGTTCTTTTCCGAGTTGTTTGGGGTGAGCTCCAGGTTCTTTTCCGAGTTGTTTGTGTGAGCTCCAGGTTCTTTTCCGAGTTGTTTGGGGTGAGCTCCAGGTTCTTTTCCGAGTTGTTTGGGGTGAGCTCCAGGTTCTTTTCCGAGTTATTTGTGTGAGCTCCAGGTTCTTTTCCGAGTTGTTTGGGGTGAGCTCCAGGTTCTTTTCCGAGTTGTTTGTGTGAGCTCCAGGTTCTTTTCCGAGTTGTTTGTGTGAGCTCCAGGTTCTTTTCCGAGTTGTTTGGGGTGAGCTCCAGGTTCTTTTCCGAGTTGTTTGTGTGAGCTCCAGGTTCTTTTCCGAGTTGTTTGTGTGAGCTCCAGGTTCTTTTCCGAGTTGTTTGTGTGAGCTCCAGGTTCTTTTCCGAGTTGTTTGTGTGAGCTCCAGGTTCTTTTCTGAGTTGTTTGTGTGAGCAGGTGGTTTGAAAATGAAATTTTCCTTTTTCAGATATGATTGAATAGTGTTGTAATTTGTTATTTTTGTGTAGATTTATTTAGAGCTCCAAAAATTATGAAAATTTTTGTGTGACCTCTCTGTGATGTATATTATTTAGGAAAAATATAAAATGATACGTTTGAGTAATTTTTGAATGTGATAAAAATTGCTCAATTAATTAATAAATGAGTTTCATGATTTTTCTAGGCTTAATTAATTATCCAAAAATTATGAAAATTGTTTTTCCACTTAGTTATCATGTGGTGAACCTTTACAAAAATTTTGAGCTCAATTGGAACAAGTTGATTTATTTCATAATTTTGAATTAAATAATTAATTCATAAAAGCAAATATTAACCTCTAATGATTTAGGTTTGGATTGAATTTTTGATTGAGTGATGACTTTGTGTCATTAGTTGGTAATGATCCTTGGCAATTGAAATAAGTTTTATGAATATGTTTAATTAGTTGTTAATTGGCATCCATCATCGAGCATCATATTTTGTATCTCGCATCATATTAAACATAGCATTGTTACTACGTGTAGTGAACGAAGGTGAACACGTAGCAGTTAATCAAGTTGCGGAGGAGATTGATCCGTCTGTTGTGGTCAGATCAAATACTTGTGAAACGACGCAGGAACCGAACTTTTCCGTCAACGAAGGCAAGCCCCGGATGCATACAAACCTACCTTGTGTTTTACAAATTAATTTCGCTTTTGCTTTCTGTTACTGCATTAAGTGATTAGGAGTTAAGTGGAAACCTAATTGGTGCATTACCAACCTTGTTTTTCCATATCTACCTTGTTACCAGTTTTAATTCGAAAATGACTAGATATGCTTAGTCATGCTTAGCCAGGTGATTACCTGTCACCTACAGGTTTTAAATGGATCTTTGGTTACTTATGTTATCATGAAATATGAGCATGTGAAGTAATAAATCTAGATTGGGCGGACTCGATGTGTGTGAGCCACAAGACGTGGAGGTCTTGTGCGCGGGTTCTTTCCACCTGAGTCGGTTAAGGTCCGTACCGTTGTTGAACTGTGTGCGGTGAGACTTTGTAGTACTAACCACATACTCTGGTAAGCCTTAACTTGGCGATTCTATCATGAGAATGGGTACTCGCGCACTGGGAGTGGAGAGATGGCGGGAATAGCGTGTACCCATGTGGCAATGGGCTGGATTGGTGGAGTACTGTATTCTTGGGTGGCGCGGACCCGTTCTTGTTTAGAGGATCCGAGGGTAGGTTGATATATGTAGGTCGGGGACCTGCATATGTCGTGTGGTCTGGAATCCCCAGCTGGGTTTAATCGGTTCGAATCGTCGTTGCTCCTTGGTTATGGAGACTCACTTCTCTGTTCATTATCGTAGTATTAATAACTGGAACTCGAATAAGTCTTGTGAAAGTGTTGGATATAAAGTTTCATGATCTCAACACAGATCGTGTCAGCTTTGTATATAATTCTTATGAAGTTTTCTATATAAAGAATTTTGTGAAAAGAGCTTTTACGCAAAAGAACTTTGATCATTGTTAAAGTTATACCTTGAATCCCATGAGCCGGCATTCCTAAGTTCTATCAGTTTTATTTCGGTTAAGTCTTGTTGAGTACTTTTGTACTCAGGGTTCGTTGACCCTTGTTGTAGGTGAGCCTCATGAGCAGATCTGTTTTGGATCGTGCTGCATGACAGTTGTACCTTGTGATGACGATGAGAAGTAAATGTGTGATCCTTGGGCAGGATGTTTAATTTGTGTGTTATGTATATGTTAATTATGCCACTCCATTACTACTATGGTTTGTAATAATTACCGAACTTAGTTTGTAAGGTTTGAAACAACTAGTTTGTAAACTATGTTACCGTAAGACTTCCGCTGTTTTTACTCTGGTGTAGATATTTGAATAAATGTTGTAATACTGCAATGACTCTGTAACGTGATCCTGCTCAGAAATCGTGGATGATTCGGGGTTCCCCGGGGACACCCGATAGTCTTCTTAAGTTACGGAAACATATGCATAGATGTCAAAGGTCATCGGACAGTGACAGGTGCATGTGGGCCCTATAATTTAGGAGGTTCTGCCACAGAAAGGATCCCAAGTCTTTGGTGAAAGGAGTGAATGGGTGCTGAGAGCTCGATCGTTGCTCTTGTGCTTTTATATCGTGGCTTGGTCTCGTGCGGATCTGGATCCCCCTTCATGGGGTGCCCTGCTTCCCCTTTTATATGCAATGGGAAAGCATGGGTTACAATAGAGGAAAAGGAGAAGAATGAGAGAGAGAGAAGAAGGCTTCTAGGATTGCTGGGTCCTTCTTCTTCATGCAGGTCCCGCCGATCCTGTAGATGTCAATAGGGATGGCTCCATGTCATGGCCCTGTTCATCACTAGTGCCATGTGTAGGCATCATCTACCGGTCATGGCGTTCCATTTCATCCCAGCGGACGTCATGGTGAACTGACGTGCCTATTAGCGTTCGTACGACGGTTAGGCAGAATAGCACTAGCACGCCCAACGCTGTTCTTGATGTGAATCCTTAGGTATGGCCCATCATGGCCATGGGTTACATTAAGGCATGCTAGTCTCTTCCCTGGTGTTAGAGTTTTGACCTAGGCCCATACGCTTGGACCTAGAGTGGTTGGCGGTGGTATGGTTCCCTGTCAGACGAGACAGAAAACCATGCCCTTAGGGTCGGGCGAGACGGAGCCCGTACCTAAGAGGTTGGGTGAGGCAAAAACCACGTCCTTGAGGTTGGGCGAGGCAGAGCCCGCACCTAAGGGGTCAGGTGAGATAGAGCTCGTGGCCTTGGGTGAGACCCCTATGGCCTTGGGGTCGGGCGAGATGGAGCCAGCACCCAAGGGATCGGGCAAGGCGGAGCCCATAGCCTTGGGTGAGATCCCTATGGCCTTGGGGTCGGACAAGACCTTTTAATACATCTTGCTTCATCTAGGGAAGTCAGCGTGGGCGCTAACCTCCTTGCTTTGGATATCCCTAATATTGATACACGACAGTAGCCCTAAGCCTGCGGAGGAGTAGAATACTCCTTTGTAGTCTTTTTTGGATGGGAGGACTCTGAGGGCCTTGGCCATCTTTTTGTAGCCTGTGTCATGTCCTGGTAGGGCAGTGGTTCCCTTTTGTTGCAATCGGTCTTCTCGGGGGCATGTAAACATAGGATTTGGGAGGTCAGAAAGATTTTTCTTGATTCTAGTCCCTAGGATCCAATCGGTCTGCCGTCGTACTACGACCACACATTCGATCTCCTTGCAAGTCCGACTTTCCTCGAGCCCCCACGCATAGTAGGTGTCTGGTCGAGGGTTGGCTCATCTTTGTGATTGTCATCTCTCAAGCGTTTTTTTGATAAAACGGAGGGCAGAGCCGTGCCACATTTTTCCTCGATGGACAAAACATGGTGCTTGATGAGCTATTAACGGGCTAGTCCGAGTGGGGCCCTGACTTCCCATTCACGAGGATCCAGCATGGGTCAGCTAGTGACTGACTCTAGACTCTTGGCAGTCAGTCCATATAGTTCTTGGGTCCGTTTGGCTAGTCCCATGGGCTCGTTGCCTTTCTTTGAGGAAAAACCATGGACTGGGAACCAGCCGAGACTCGAACGTGGGCCAGGATGCCTACGGCGCTCGTGCGCCTGGGTATGGGCCGCTAGTGGACCCATCCCTTTCCACCCCTACTCTTAGGGTGCCCCAGAGCGACTGTGAACCCATCTGTGGGTCGGCCTTTGAACTCCTAGGCTTGAATGGGCCAAAGGAGCATTTCAACTCTATATCCCTATTACCTGCTATAGTTCTCGGCTCATCGATCGGGCGAACCATCATCTGGCTTGTCCTTTGAGGGCACGGATAGAGATTGCGTGCGCACGATCTGCAGAGGGAGGTGACATGACGCGGTGCAGTGGGTGCGTGAATCTAGGCAGACGATTCACCTTCTTGCCCTATTTTGCCTTATAAATAGCGGCCTCCCCCTTCATGTTTCTGCACACCAAAACCGAAGCCATACCTTCACTGTTTCTCTGCCGCAGCCGTTCGGATCTACCATGTTTGCTAGTCCACCACTGGAGCCCTAGATCTATAGCCTCTGCTCCTCTGCTGTTGCATTTGCTTCTCTGTAGCCACCTCCATCCTCCATGGATTCGTGGCATTGCTCTGACGTTACCTATGCGCGCATGGAGGGCCTCATCAAGCATGGTCTTCTCTGTGGGAGGACGATGCGGTGGAGTGGCTTGTGCCTAGCCACGAGGAGGCGTCGGCGCCGCCTGACAGCTATGTTGTCTCCTTCGTGCTCTTCCATGAGCGTGGACTCATGGTTCCTCCTCACTTGTTCTTCTATGGTCTGCTGCACCATTATCAGATTGAGCTATAGCACTTGAACCCCAACAGGATCCAGCACATTGTGGCCTTCATCGTGGTGTGCAAGGGGTACCTAGGAATCAAGCCTCACTTCAAGCTTTGGAGATATTTCTTCTCCATCTCCTTGATGAAGAAGGAGAGAGGCCAGGAGACCCCGGTGCTAATGGGATGCGCGGGCATCCACCTCAGGGGGCAGCGGGTGGCCAAGTAAATGCCCTGCCAGCTTTCTAGATCAAACAAGGGGTGGCATCGCATTGGTTCTACCTAAAGGATGACCCTGCCGCACCCTTGTCTGTCTTCTTTGGGCGTTTGATCGAGGAGGGTTCTGCCGTCTTGGCTGTGGGGGCTACCCATCAAAGAGAAGAAGAGGATGCGCGATCTCCTTGAGGCCATTGCGTTCCTGAAGACCCATGACTTCTGTCGGGCCAGCGTCATCAGGGGTATCACATGAGGAGGGTGGCGCCCCTACTAGCGCGCATCCTCCTGCTGTACGGATGATGCCTGGCACACAGCTCATTGGGACGACGCTCGCCTAGGGGTCGCTTCACGATAGCGAGGTCGCGCAAGCCGCATCAAGGAGGCCACGGGGAGGCCAATGCCATGTTCTCAACCCTAGGGCATCCTATGATGCATCCGAACATGGGCTTCATCGAGCTATCAGCAAGGTTAGTCTTCTGGGACTCCATCATGCATTCCTTACCAGAGCATGCGGCCATGACGGTGGCGAACCGTGCCATGGATGAATAGCGGAAGAAGAAGAAGGACGACGAGGAGAAGAAACGGCGGTCGAAGTAGCGAAGCTGCAGCGAGGGAAGCAGCGTCAAGGCTTGTTGGAAGAAGAGGAGGAAGAAGAAGAGGAAGATGACAACTCCATGTTGCCCATCTCATGGGATTATCTAGCCACCGGGGATGAGGACCCGCCTTAGCCGCAGGCGGGGCCCTCCCCATAGCATGTCGCAAGGCAAGAGGGGGGAGGGCGCACCCCTAGAGCCGGTGGAAACGAACCGCCCCACCACGTCTGAACCTTCAACGATGGCCTCGAAACCGGTAGAGCCAGGCTGCCTCAACTCATCTAGGCCTTCGATGGTGGCCCCAAAGCCGGTGGAAATAGGTCGCCCCTGCTCCATCCAAGCCCTCGACGGTGCCGATGAAGTCGGCGAGGGGTGGCCGTGTTGATTCATCCGAGCCCTCCGAGCCGAGGGAGGGCTCGAAGCGGCAATGTGCCGATGAGGAGTAGCTAGGGTCAGGGCAAGCCGGCCCCAAAATGTCCTCGTATGATGGCGTCAAGGTGAGTCAAGAGTTCCTTCATCCTTTTGTCTTAACGGACTTTTGCCACAATCTGACCGCCATGTCCCATGCAGTGTCAGAGGGCATGGGACTCTCCTACGGCTTGCTCTGAAGAAGATTATTCTTTGGCAAACATGATAGGAGCCGGCTAGTGTCGCGCTGGTGGTGAGCATGAGTGGCGTCGGGGCAGCCATGACATTGACCGGGGAGGTGCAGTCAGTGGCTGTGTCCACGGGAGAGTAGGTGGAGGAGGGCATGTCTAGGGCACCCATGGTAGGTGCGGCGCAGCCAATCATGTCCTCGGCATCATAGGCAGATGAGGTATGACCAGAGCCACCATCCGTGCAGGTGGCTGTGTCTGTGGTAGGGCTAACGGAAGGGGGCGCACCCAAGGCATCCTTCGTGGATGTGGCAACGGGGCAGGCCTCCGTGTCCATGTCACCCGCCCCCTTTGTCACTAAAGGAGCCGCTCTGGAGGAGCTACCCCCCACTAGAGAGGTTGGCACTGCTTGAGGTCGGTGCGGGGATGTCCTAGTCTCTGGTCTGGGTGGTTGCCCTCAATGAAGCGACTTAGAGGAGAGGGAATGGGGGGACCGTCCAAAACGGAGGTTGGGGGATGCGGTTCATGCCCTGACCACCATGCTGAGCTCGATGAGCGACATTTGTCACCCCAGTTGGCCAGGTAGGATATGACCGTGCTTCTGACCCTTATGGTCTCCTTTTGTGCCTCTAAGTCTTGTCTTCTTTCACATGTCCTGATGGCCCGCAGCCAGGAAAGTCCCCAGCTCCTTGTTGAGGAGATGCGGCGGAGGTAAGGGGCTGGCCACACAGCTCACTGCCTCCCATCAAGAGGTTGCCTGAGGTTTGCCCCTGCCACCGGGAGGTGGCTGACCTCTAAGTCAGGGTGGAAGGACGCTCGCGAATGATACCCGCAAGGCCGAGGAGAAGCTCACGGCCCTAATCGAGTAGGGGGCGCGTATAGACATCATGGAGGCCAAATAGTTATGAAAGGAGTGGGATGATTTGCTCCAGGCCATTGAGGAGCTCTGCGTGGGGACTGAGCTAGCTCACCAGGAGCGCGCCGACGCTTAGCAGCGGGTTGGCCACCTCAAGAAGGAGCTCTAGAGGGATAGGGACATGAAGGTTGCAACCGAGGGCGTGTTCGTTGGGCTCACCATGGAGGTCGGGCAGCGCCAAGAGGAGGTCCAGTGCCTAGAGGCCAAGGTTACCCGGCAGTGTGATGAGGTGCGCAGGCTTCATGCGGATGTGAACGGTAAGTCTTTGGTTTCTTCTTGTTGTGTTTTCTCCCTAGAATCCATGGTGAGCCTTCTTACACAGTTGGTACATGACTTGGGCAGGTCTCAACGACAAGCTCGGGGTGGAGGTGGTGAAGTGCCATGGCCTAGAGAAGGAGTTCAGCGAGGTGAAGGACACCCTCTAGAAGGAGAGCGACGAACACGATAGCCTACGCATCGCAGTCTAGCTGGTCTACGATGAGCTTGAGCTGAGTCTCAGAGCAGGAGACAAGCTCCCTCATGGTTCGTGCCACCTAGATTATGGACCGAGCACATGATATGGCGAGGGGTGCGCTTTGCTTTGGCATTCATCGATCGTTCAGCGATCGTCCATTCTCATTACGAGAACATCGATGTGGCGACGATGAGCCAAGGCTTTACGCCCATCTATACTGACGCCGAGCTGGACATCATCGAGGAGGAGGTGCCCCCCCCGATGCATGACCTTTCTGCCAAGATAGAAGATGAAATCATCCCTCCCTAGGGGTTAGTTTAGTCAGATAGGTCAGGCGGGCGTATCTATAATACGCGGAAGAGTTCCATCCCTTTTGTTTCATTTGAACAAGTTTGTTCTTTTGTTTCGGTTGAACAAGTCTGTTCTTTTGTTTCGGTTGAACAAATTTGTTCTTTCTCCCTTTTTATGTGTAAATAGGGGTTAAAGCGCTCCGACCCTTCCTTTTGTTAAGACTGTAGAGCTCGAGGTGTGGGCGAGAAAACTCTGGTCACACTGGTAAGCAAGGGTGCCATAGCCATAGGGGTGTAGGTTTCTTGTAGTCCGACCAATTTTACTCGCGTTCATTTCTGCAACCTTTGCCTCTAGGTTTTTAACATGAGAAAGGGTCAGGCACGATGACTATTTAGAAAGGGTATATATATGCCCTTATTAGCCCCCAAGTGAGACCCGACCCCCCTGTCGTTGCTGGGTTGGGTTTCACTAAAGATCAAGGAGATGATAGCGAAACTAGTAGGAGAAAGCGTCTCTTGTTTTAGAAATGTTATTCTTAGTTTTGATATGTACCCCCTCCCTAGGATCTAAGCCATCATTCTATGACCACGCATTTGGTCTCCTTGCGAGTCCAACTTTCCTCAGGCCCCCCTGCGCATAGCAGGGGTCCGCTCGAGGTTGGCTCATCTTTGTGATCATCACCCCCATCCACTTTTTCCACAACCGGAGGGGTTGAGCTAACATCACTTCCTCGAAGGCTCAAGTGTCACATGTGGTGAGCTCGCTAACAGGTATGTTCGAGTGGAATCTGGGTCCGTCGTGCGTAATGGGGTCGGCATAGCCCTCATGTGGCATTCCACGTACTCCTTAACCGCCTCCTAGTAGATGCTTGAGTCATTCCGGAGACCAACTCAGGTGGCCCACTAGCTCCCCTCAATGGAGATTCTGTGGGCACGGCTCGAGGTTAGGATCAAAACCAAGAAGGTCGAGATGACCCTGTCCACTTCTGAGCTGGTCGGGCAGAAGGCCACTTGGGGCTCATCTGTGTTTTCTCCCCTAGCTCTGTTTGACACGAGGCACCTCGAGCCCTTCGTGGGCTGGCCTTCGAACCCTGGCGGTTGTGCTCATGTTGAATGAGACGACTGTCGCTTCGTGTCACGACGCGAAGTTGTGTAATGCAATAATTGCATATGCGATGCTTGGATGTATGAGAATGGATGAAGAATGCTTATGCACTGGAAAGGTAAAGTGGGGGTTGGTAAAGTTTTACCATGATGGTTCGAGTGACGGGTTCGGGGAGCTCTTACCACCGGATATCTTTGAGTGGAATTTGGGTCCATCATTTGTGACGGAGTCGGCATAACCTGCATGGGGCATCCTACTGCTCCTTACTCGTCTCTTGGCAGTGGCATGAACCGTCCGATTGACTTGGGGTGACCTACTGGCATAGGACTTACCTCGATGGCTCGAGTGAGGGTTCGAGGAGCTCTTACCGGATATGTCTGAATGGAATCTGGGTCCGTTGTTCATGACAGAGTCGGCATAACCCGCATGGGGCATTCTTCTGCTCCTTACCCATCTCTCGACAGCAGCTAGAGCCGTCCGATTGACTTGGGTGACCCACTGGCATAGAACTTACCTGCGGAGATAGAGGATGAGATCATCCCCCCAAGAAATTAGTTAGGCAGATAAGCCAGGTGGTAGACCATAATAAGTGGACAAGTTCTTAAATTGTGTTAGGGGCCAAACAGATTTTTAGCCGTTCTCCCTTTTTTGTATAAAAAGGTTAATGCGTTCTGACCCTTTTTGTTGTTAAGGCTTTAAAGCTTGGGGTGTGGGTGAACAAACTCTGATCACACTGGTGAGAAAAAATGCCGTAGCCGCTGGGGCGTAGGTTTCTTGCAGTCCGACCGGTTTTACTCAACATTTATCACCACAACCCTTGCTTCTAGATCTTAATGTGAGAGAGGGTCAGGCGCAAAGAATGTTTGCCAGGTGGATATACTCTTAAATGCATCCTGCCGCTTTCCGTAGTTAAGGCTTAGAAGCTCGGGGTGCGAAAAAAACTCTAATCATGCTGGTGAGCAAAAACACTGAAGCCGCTGGGCATAGGTTTCTTATAGTCCGACCAGTTTTACTCAGCGTTTGTTTCTGTGACCCTCGCTTCTAGGTCTTAACGTGAGAGAGGGTCAGGCATAGAGAATGTTTGCTAGGTGGATATACTCTTAAATGCGTCCTGACTCTTTTCGTAGTTAAGGCTTAAGAAGCTTGGGGTGCGGAAAAAAACTTTGATCACATTGGTGAGCAAAAATGCCATAGCCGCTAGGGCGTAGGTTTCTTGAAGTCCGACCAGTTTTACTCAGCGTTTGTTTCCATGACCCACGCTTCTAGGTCTTAACATGAGAAAGAGTCAGCCATAGAGAATATCTACCAGATAGATATGCTCTTATCAACCCCCGAGTGAGGCCTGACCCCCTGCCGTTGCTGGGGTTAGGTGTCACTAAAGATCGAGGAGTTGATAGCGAAACTAATAAGAGAAAGTGTGCGTAAATTAAAGGTAAAAGTGACATAGTTGTTTGATGTTCTAGGCGTTGATGAAGACTTCACCATCGATGGTCCTGACCTTGTAGGTGCCTGGTCGGAGCACCTCCGCGATGACGTACGGTCCCTACCACAACGGAGAGAGCTTGTCGTGGTTCTTATTGCTTTGTATGAGGTGGAGCACTAGGTCCCCGATGTTAAAGGCCTGACCCCACACTCGATGAGTGTGGTACCAGAGCAACACTTGCTGGTACTTGGCCGAGCAGAGGAGGGTAACGTCGCGCTCTTCATCTAGCTGGTCCATGGCATCATCGAGTAACGCCTCGACTCCCTGTTCGCCGTACGCCCTGACCCTTGGTGTTCCATAGTCGAGGTCGGTCAAGAGCGCAACCTCAAAATCGTAGACCATGAAGAATGGCATGTAGCCGGTGGCCTGGCTAGGGGTCATCCTTATGCTCTAGAGCACCACGGGAAGCTCCGTGATCCATCGTCTAGCAAACTTGTTGAACCAGTTGAAGATCCTAGGTTTCAGGCCTTGTAGGACCATGTCATTTGCGCGCTTGACTTGCCCGTTCATGTGGGGGTGCGCCATGGCGGCCCAATCGACGTGGATGTGGTATTCATCGCAGAATAGGAGGAACTTCTTTCTGGTGAACTACCTGCCATTGTCTGTGATAATGGAGTTTGGAACTCCAAAGCAATGGACGATGTCAAGTAAGAATAGTACGGCTTGTTCGGACTTGATCGTGGAGATCAATCGATATCTTCATACTGAGCTAAAGCCAGAGCCATATGGCCCTCACAGCTGTACTGTAGGTCCCGGATGATCGCTTACAGATAAGTCCTTAGGGAGAGGAATCTGAAGCATATAAACACTCCAGCCCCCTGTGTCCATGTTACTAAAAAGTCATGTTTTAATGTTTATTGCATATATCATTAGTCAAGTTACAAGATCATGGTTTTGATTAAGCACTAGCAAAGACTATCCCAATGCATTATCCCAAAGGTATCAAGGTACAAGATATCAAATGTCTAGGATATCCCTAATGGTAACAAGGGAGACACATGCAATATGAATTTAGTGATTAAATGTTAATAGGTAACAAGGATAATCCCATGCTATACTTGCCTTAACTTGCTTTTCCCCCAAAGCAATATGCTCAAAAGCCTTTAGTA